>NC_089843.1:20395408-20600408 GCF_035609145.1 Eleutherodactylus coqui | reverse complement strand
AATTCTTTGTATCGCTTTCTAAAAAGAACGCCTTTCAGTCCAGTAATGTCTCACCTAAACCAGAAAGTCTTGTAAGTTCTATAATACTGCCCTATGTGTAAAAGCATATAAGTTATAATATACTGTCCCTTATGTACAAGAATATAACTACTATAATACTGCCCCCTATGTACAAGAATATAACTACTATAATACTGCTCCCTATGTACAAGAATATAACTACTATAATACTGCCCCCTATGTACAAGAATATAACTACTATAATACTGCTCCCTGTGTACAAGAATATAACTACTATAATACTGCCTCCTATGTACAAGAATATAACTACTATAATACTGCCCCCTATGTACAAGAATGTAACTACTATAATACTGCCCCCTATGTACAAGAATATAACTACTATAATACTGCCCCCTATGTACATGAATACAACTACTATAATACTAGCCTCTATGTACAAGAATATAACTACTATAATACTGCCCCTATGTACAAGAATATAACTACTATAATACTGCTCCTATGTACAAGAATATAACTACTATAATACTGCCCCCTATGTACAAGAATATAACTACTATAATACTGCTCCTATGTACAAGAATATAACTACTATAATACTGCCCTCTATGTACAAGAATATAACTACTGTAATACTGCTCCCTATGTACAAGAATATAACTACAATAATACTGCTCCTATGTACAAGAATATAACTACTATAATACTGCCCCCTATGTACAAGAATATAACTACTATAATACTGCCCCCTATGTACAAGAATATAACTATTATAATACTGCTCCCTATGTACAAGAATATAACTACTATAATACTGATCCCTATGTACAAGAATATAACGACTATAATACTGCCTCCTATGTACAAGAATATAACTACTATAATACTGCCTCCTATGTACAAGAATATAACTACTATAATACTGCCTCCAATGTACAAGAATATAACTACTATAATACTGCCCCCTATGTAGAAGAATATAACTACTATAATACTGCTCCTATCTACAAGAATATAACTACTATAATACTGCCCCCTATGTACAAGAATATAACTGCTATAATACTGCTTCTATCTACAAGAATATAACTACTATAATACTGCCCCCCATGTACAAGAATATAACTACTATAATACTGCCCCTATGTGCAAGAATATAACTACTATAATACTGCTCCATATGTACAAGAATATAACTACTATAATACTGCTCCTATGTACAAAAATATAACTACTATAATACTGCTCCTATGTACAAAAATATAACTACTATAATAATGCTCCTATGTACAAGAATATAACTACTATAATACTGTCCCCTATGTACAAGAATATAACTACTATAATACTGCCTCCTATGTACAAGAATATAACTACTATAATACTGCTCCATATGTACAAGAATATAACTACTATAATACTGCCACCTATATACAAGAGTATAACTACTATAATACTGCTCCATATGTACAAGACTATAACTACTATAATACTGCTCCTATGTACAAGAATATAACTACTATAATACTGCTCCATATGTACAAGACTATAACTACTATAATACTGCTCCTATGTAGAAGAATATAACTACTATAATACTGCCCCCTATGTACAGGAATATAACTACTATAATACTGCCTCCTATGCACAAGAATATAACTGCTATAATACTGCCCCCTATGTACAGGAATATAACTACTATAATAATGCCTCCTATGTACAGGAATATAACTACTATAATACTGCCTCCTATGTACAAGAATATAACTACTATAATACTGCCCCCTATGCACAAGAATATAACTACTATAATACTGTCCCTATGTACAAGAATATAACTACTATAATACTGCATCCTATGTACAAGAATATAACTACTATAATACTGCCCCCTATATACAAGAATAAAACTACTATAATACTGCCCCCTATGTACAAGAATAAAAATACTATAATACTGCCCCCTATGTACAAGAATATAACTACTATATTTCTGCAATATAACTACTATATTTCTGCCTCCTATGTACACGAATACAACTACTATAATACTGCTCCCTATGTACAAGAATATAACTACTATAATACTGCTCCCTATGTACAAGAATTTAACTACTATAATACTGCTCCATATGTACAAGACTATAACTACTATAATACTGCTCCTATGTAGAAGAATATAACTACTATAATACTGCCCCCTATGTACAGGAATATAACTACTATAATACTGCCTCCTATGCACAAGAATATAACTGCTATAATACTGCCCCCTATGTACAGGAATATAACTACTATAATAATGCCTCCTATGTACAGGAATATAACTACTATAATACTGCCTCCTATGTACAAGAATATAACTAATATAATACTGCCCCCTATGCACAAGAATATAACTACTATAATACTGTCCCTATGTACAAGAATATAACTACTATAATACTGCATCCTATGTACAAGAATATAACTACTATAATACTGCCCCCTATATACAAGAATAAAACTACTATAATACTGCCCCCTATGTACAAGAATAAAAATACTATAATACTGCCCCCTATGTACAAGAATATAACTACTATATTTCTGCAATATAACTACTATATTTCTGCCTCCTATGTACACGAATACAACTACTATAATACTGCTCCCTATGTACAAGAATATAACTACTATAATACTGCTCCCTATGTACAAGAATATAACTACTATAATACTGCTCCCTACGTACAAGAATGTAACTACTATAATACTGCCCCCTATGTACAAGAATATAACTACTTTATTACTTCCTGCTATGTACACGAATATAACTACTATAATACTGCCCCCTATGTACAAGAATATAACTACTATAATACTGCCCCCTATGTACTAGAATATAACTACTATAATACTGCCCCCTATGTACAAGAATATAATAACTACTATAATACTGCCTCCCATGTACAAGAATATAACTACTATAATACTGCCTCCTATGTACAAGAATATAACTACTATAATACTGCTCCCTACGTACAAGAATGTAACTACTATAATACTGCCCCCTATGTACAAGAATATAACTACTTTATTACTTCCTGCTATGTACACGAATATAACTACTATAATACTGCCCCCTATGTACAAGAATATAACTACTATAATACTGCCCCCAATGTACAAGAATATAACTACTATGATACTGCCCCCTATGTACAAGAATATAACTACTATGATACTGCCCCTATGTATAAGAATATAACCACTATAATACTGCCCCCTATGTACAAGAATATAACTGTTATAATACTGCTCCCTATGAACAAGAATATAACTACTGTAATACTGCCCCCTATGTACAAGAATATAACTACTATAATACTGCCCCCTATGTACAAGAATATAACTACTATAATACTGCCCTCTATGTACAAGAATATTACTACTATAATACTGCCCCTACGTACAAGAATATAACTACTATAATACTGCTTCCTATGTAAGGGAATATAACTACTATAATACTACCCCCTAGTACAAGAATATAAATACTAGAATACTGCCCCCTATGTTCAAGAATATAACTACTATAATACTGCCACCCACGTACAAGAATATAACTACGATACTACTGCCCCCTACGTACAAGAATATAAATACTATAATACTGACCCCTAAGTAGAAGAATATAACTGCTATAATACTACCTCCCATGTACAAGAATAAAACTGCTATAATACTGCCCACTGTGTACAAGAATGTAGCTGCTATAATACTGCCCCCAATGTACAAGAACATAACTACTATAATACTGCCTCCTATGAACAAGAATATAACTACCATACTACTGCCCCCTATGTACAAGAATATAACTGCTAAAATACTGCTCCCTATGTACAAGAATATAACTACTATAATACTGCCGCCCTATGTACAAGAATATAACTACTATAATACTGCCCCCCTATGTACAAGAATATAACTGCTATAATACTGCTCCCTATGTGCAAGAATATAACTACCATAATAATGCCCACTATGTGCAAGAATATAACTACTATAATATTGGCCCCTATGTACAGGAATATAACCACTATAATACTGCTCCCTATGTACAAGGATATAACTACTGTAATACTGCCCCCTATGTCCAAGAATATAACTACTATAATACTGCCCCCTATGTACAAGAATATAATTACTATAATACTGCTCCTATGTACAAGAATATAACTACTATAATACTGCTCCTATGTACAAGAATTTAACTACTATAATACTGCCTCTTATGCACAAGAATATAACTACTATAATACTGCCCCCCTATGTACAAAAATATAACTACTATAATACTGCCTCCTATGCAGAAGAACATACCTACTATAATACTGCTCCCTATGTACAAGAATGTAACTACTGCAATACTACCTCCTATGTACAAGAATATAACTACTATAATACTGCCCCCTATGTACAAGAATATAACTACTATAATACTGCCCCCTATGTACAAGAATATAACTACTATAATACTGCCCCCCTATGTACAAGAATATAACTACTATAATACTGACCCCTAAGTAGAAGAATATAACTGCTATAATACTGCCCTCCTATGTACATGAATATAACTACTATAATACTGCCCCCTATGTACAAGAATATAAATACTATAATACTGCCCCCTATCTACAAGAATATAACTACTATAATACTGCCCCCCATGTACAAGAATATACTACTATAATACTGCCCCGCCATGTACAAGAATATTATTACTATAATACTGCCTCCTATGTACCGGAATAAAACTACTATAATACTGCCCCATGTGTATAAGAATATAACTACTATAATACTGCTCCTTATGTACAGGAATATAACTACTATAATACTGCCTGCTATGTACAAGAATATAAATACTAAAATACTGACCCCTAAGTGGAAGAATATAACTATTATAATACTGCTCCCTATGTTCAAGAATAAAACTACTATAATACTGCCCCTATGTACAAGAATATAACTACTATAATACTGCCCCTATGTACAAGAATACAACTACTATAATACTGCCCCTATGTACAAGAATAGAACTACTATAATACTGCCCCCTATGTACAAGAATATAACTACTACAATACTGCCCCTATGTATAAGAATATAACTGCTATAATACTGCTCCCTATGTACAAGAATATAACTACTATAATACTGCCTCCTATGTACAAGAATATAACTACTATAATACTGCTCCCTGTGTACAAGAATATAACTGCTATAATACTGCTCCCTATGTACAAGAATATAACTGCTATAATACTGCTCCCTATGTACAAGAATATAACTACTATAATACTGCCTCCTATGTACAAGAATATAACTACTATAATACTGCCCCCTATGTACAAGAATATAACTACTATAATACTGCCCCTATGTACAAGAATATAACTGCTATAATACTGCTCCCTATGTACAAGAATATAACTGCTATAATACTGCTCCCTATGTACAAGAATATAACTACTATAATACTGCCTCCCATGTACAAGAATATAACAACTATAATACTGCCTCCTATGTACAAGAATATAACTAATATAATACTGCCCCCTATGTACAAGAATATAACTACTATAATACTGCCTCCTATGTACAAGAATATAACTACTATAATACTGCTCCTATGTACAAGAATATAACTACTATAATACTGCCCCCTATGTACAAGAATATAACTACTATAATACTGCCCCCAATGTACAAGAATATAACTACTATAATACTGCCCCCTATGTACAAGAATATAACTACTATGATACTGCCCCTATGTATAAGAATATAACCACTATAATACTGCCCCCTATGTACAAGAATATAACTGTTATAATACTGCTCCCTATGAACAAGAATATAACTACTATAATACTGCCCCCTATGTACAAGAATATAACTACTATAATACTGCCCCCTATGTACAAGAATATAACTACTATAATACTGCCCCCTATCTACAAGAATATAACTACTATAATACTGCCTCCTATGCAGAAGAACATACCTACTATAATACTGCTCCCTATGTACAAGAATGTAACTACTGCAATACTACCTCCTATGTACAAGAATATAACTACTATAATACTGCCCCCTATGTACAAGAATATAACTACTATAATACTGCCCCCTATGTACAAGAATATAACTACTATAATACTGCCCCCTATGTACAAGAATATAACTACTATAATACTGCCCCCCTATGTACAAGAAAATAACTACTATAATACTGCCCCCTATGTACAAGAATATAACTACTATAATACTGCCCCCAATGTACAAGAATATAACTACTATGATACTGCCCCCTATGTACAAGAATATAACTACTATGATACTGCCCCCTATGTACAAGAATATAACTGTTATAATACTGCTCCCTATGAACAAGAATATATCTACTGTAATACTGCCCCCTATGTACAAGAATATAACTACTATAATACTGCCCCCTATGTACAAGAATATAACTACTATAATACTGCCCTCTATGTACAAGAATATTACTACTATAATACTGCCCCTACGTACAAGAATATAACTACTATAATACTGCTCCCTATGTAAGGGAATATAACTACTATAATACTACCCCCTAGTACAAGAATATAAATACTAGAATACTGCCCCCTATGTACAAGAATATAACTACTATAATACTGCCACCCACGTACAAGAATATAACTACGATACTACTGCCCCCTACGTACAAGAATATAAATACTATAATACTGACCCCTAAGTAGAAGAATATAACTGCTATAATACTACCTCCCATGTACAAGAATAAAACTGCTATAATACTGCCCACTGTGTACAAGAATGTAGCTGCTATAATACTGCCCCTATGTACAAGAACATAACTACTATAATACTGCCTCCTATGAACAAGAATATAACTACCATACTACTGCCCCCTATGTACAAGAATATAACTGCTAAAATACTGCTCCCTATGTACAAGAATATAACTACTGTAATACTGCCGCCCTATGTACAAGAATATAACTACTATAATACTGCCCCCCTATGTACAAGAATATAACTGCTATAATACTGCTCCCTATGTGCAAGAATATAACTACCATAATAATGCCCACTATGTGCAAGAATATAACTACTGTAATATTGGCCCCTATGTACAGGAATATAACCACTATAATACTGCTCCCTATGTACAAGGATATAACTACTGTAATACTGCCCCCTATGTCCAAGAATATAACTACTATAATACTGCCCCCTATGTACAAGAATATAATTACTATAGTACTGCTCCTATGTACAATGATTAAACTACTATAATACTGCCTCCTATGTACAAGAATTTAACTACTATAATACTGCCTCCTATGCACAAGAATATAACTACTATAATACTGCCCCCTTATGTACAAAAATATAACTACTATAATACTGCCTCCTATGCAGAAGAACATACCTACTATAATACTGCTCCCTATGTACAAGAATGTAACTACTGCAATACTACCTCCTATGTACAAGAGTATAACTACTATAATACTGCCCCGTATGTACAAGAATAAACCTACTACAATACTGCCCCCTATGTACTAGAATATAACTACTATAATACTGCCCCTAAAGTGCAAGAATATAACTACCATAATACTGCCCCCTATGTACAAGAATATAACTACTGCAATACTGCCTGCTATGTACAAAAATATAACTACTATAATACTGCCCCTCATGTAGAAGAATATAACTACTATAATAATGCCTCCTATGTACAAGAATATAACTACTATAATACTGCTCCCTATGTACTAGAATATAACTACTATAATACTGCTCCCTATGTACAAGAATATAACTACTATAATACTGCTGCCTATGCACAAGAATATAACTACTATAATACGGCTCCCTATGTACAAGAATATAACTACTATAATACTGCCCCCCATGTACAAGAATATAACTACTATAATACTGCCCCCCATGTACAAGAATATAACTACTATAATACTGCCCCCCTATGTACAAGAATATAACTACTATAATACTGACCCCTAAGTAGAAGAATATAACTGCTATAATACTGCCCTCCTATGTACATGAATATAACTACTATAATACTGCCCCCTATGTACAAGAATATAAATACTATAATACTGCCCCCTATCTAGAAGAATATAACTACTATAATACTGCCCCCCCCATGTACAAGAATATACTACTATAATACTGCCCCGCCATGTGCAAGAATATTATTACTATAATACTGCCTCCTATGTACCGGAATAAAACTACTATAATACTGCCCCATGTGTATAAGAATATAACTACTATAATACTGCTCCTTATGTACAGGAATATAACTACTATAATACTGCCCCCTATGTACAAGAATATAACTACTATAATACTGCCTGCTATGTACAAGAATATAAATACTAAAATACTGACCCCTAAGTGGAAGAATATAACTATTATAATACTGCTCCCTATGTTCAAGAATAAAACTACTATAATACTGCCCCTATGTACAAGAATATAACTACTATAATACTGCCCCTATGTACAAGAATATAACTACTTTAATACTGCCCCTATGTACAAGAATATAACTACTACAATACTGCCCCTATGTATAAGAATATAACTGCTATAATGCTGCTCCCTATGTACAAGAATATAACTACTATAATACTGCCTCCTATGTACAAGAATATAACTACTATAATACTGCCTCCTATGTACAAGAATGTAACTACTATAATACTGCTCCCTGTGTACAAGAATATAACTGCTATAATACTGCTCCCTATGTACAAGAATATAACTACTATAATACTGCCCCCTATGTACAAGAATATAATTACTATAGTACTGCTCCTATGTACAATGATTAAACTACTATAATACTGCCTCCTATGTACAAGAATTTAACTACTATAATACTGCCTCCTATGCACAAGAATATAACTACTATAATACTGCCCCCCTATGTACAAAAATATAACTACTATAATACTGCCTCCTATGCAGAAGAACATACCTACTATAATACTGCTCCCTATGTACACGAATGTAACTACTGCAATACTACCTCCTATGTACAAGAGTATAACTACTATAATACTGCCCCCTATGTACAAGAATAAACCTACTACAATACTGCCCCCTATGTACTAGAATATAACTACTATAATACTGCCCCTAAAGTGCAAGAATATAACTACCATAATACTGCCCCCTATGTACAAGAATATAACTACTGCAATACTGCCTCCTATGTACAAAAATATAACTACTATAATACTGTCCCTATGTACAAGAATATAACTACTATAATACTGCTCCCTATGTACTAGAATATAACTACTATAATACGGCTCCCTATGTACAAGAATATAACTACTATAATACTGCCCCCCATGTACAAGAATATAACTACTATAATACTGCCCCCCATGTACAAGAATATAACTACTATAATACTGCCCCCCTATGTACAAGAATATAACTACTATAATACTGACCCCTAAGTAGAAGAATATAACTGCTATAATACTGCCCTCCTATGTACATGAATATAACTACTATAATTCTGCCCCCTATGTACAAGAATATAAATACTATAATACTGCCCCCTATCTAGAAGAATATAACTACTATAATACTGCCCCCCCATGTACAAGAATATACTACTATAATACTGCCCCGCCATGTACAAGAATATTATTACTATAATACTGCCTCCTATGTACCGGAATAAAACTACTATAATACTGCCCCATGTGTATAAGAATATAACTACTATAATACTGCTCCTTATGTACAGGAATATAACTACTATAATACTGCCCCCTATGTACAAGAATATAACTACTATAATACCGCCTCCTATGTACAAGAATATAAATACTAAAATACTGACCCCTAAGTGGAAGAATATAACTATTATAATACTGCTCCCTATGTTCAAGAATAAAACTACTATAATACTGCCCCTATGTACAAGAATATAACTACTATAATACTGCCCCTATGTACAAGAATATAACTACTTTAATACTGCCCCTATGTACAAGAATATAACTACTACAATACTGCCCTTATGTATAAGAATATAACTGCTATAATACTGCTCCCTATGTACAAGAATATAACTACTATAATACTGCCTCCTATGTACAAGAATATAACTACTATAATACTGCCTCCTATGTACAAGAATATAACTACTTTAATACTGCCCCTATGTACAAGAATATAACTACTACAATACTGCCCCTATGTATAAGAATATAACTGCTATAATACTGCTCCCTATGTACAAGAATATAGCTACTATAATACTGCTTCCTATGTACAAGAATATAACTACTATAATACTGCCTCCTATGTACAAGAATGTAACTACTATAATACTGCTCCCTGTGTACAAGAATATAACTGCTATAATACTGCTCCCTATGTACAAGAATATAACTGCTATAATACTGCTCCCTATGTACAAGAATATAACTACTATAATACTGCCTCCTATGTACAAGAATATAACTACTATAATACTGCCCCCTATGTACAAGAATATAACTACTATAATACTGCCCCTATGTACAAGAATATAACTGCTATAATACTGCTCCCTATGTACAAGAATATAACTACTATAATACTGCCCCCTATGTACAAGAATATAAATACTATATTACTGCTCCCATGTACAAGAATATTGCTACTATAATACTGCCCGCTATGTACACGAATATAACTACTATAATACTGCCCCCATGTACAAGAATATAACTACTATAATATTGCCCCTATGTACAGGAATATAACTACTATAATACTGCCCCCTATGTACAAGAATATAACTACTATAATACTGCCCCCCTATGTACAAGAATATAACTACTATAATGCTGCTCTCTATGTACAAGAATATAACTACTATAATACTGCTCCTATGTACAAGGATACAACTACTATAATACTGCTCCTATGTACAAGAATATAACTACTATATTACTGCCCCCTATGTACAAGAATATAACTACTATAATACTGCTCCTATGTACAAGAATATAGCTACTATAATACTGCCCCCTATGTACACAAATATAACTACTATAAAGCTGCTCCTATGTACAAGGATATAACTACTATAATACTGCCTCCTATGCACAAGGATATAACTACTATAATACTGCCCCCTATGTACAAGAATATAACTCCTACAATACTGCCCCCTGTGTACAAGATTATAACTACTATAATACTGCCCCCTGTGTACAAGAATATAACTACTATAATACTGCCCCCTATATACAAGAATATAACTACTATAATACTGCCCTCTATGTACAAGAATATAACTACTATAATACTGCTCCCTATGTACAAGAATATAACCACTATAATACTGCCCCTTATGTACAAGAATATAACTACTATAATACTGCTCCTATGTACAAGAATATAACTACTATAATACTGCTCCCTCAGTACAAGAATATAACTACTATAATACTGCCCCCTATGTACAAGAATATAACTACTATAATACTGCCCCCTATGTACAAGAATATAACTACTATAATACTGCTCCCTATGTACAAGAATATAACTACTATAATACTGCCCCCTATGTACAAGAATATAACTACTATAATACTGCCCCCTATGTACAAGAATATAACTACTATAATACTGCCCCCTATGTACAAGAATATAACTACTATAATACTGTCCCCTATGTATAAGAATATAACTACTATAATACTGCCCCCTATGTACAAGAATATAACTACTATAATACTGCCTCCTATGTACAAGAATATAACTACTATAATACTGCCCCCTATGTACAAGAATATAACTACTATAATACTGCCCCTATGTACAAGAATATAACTACTATAATACTGCTCCTATGTACAAGGATATAACTACTATAATACTGCCCCGAATGTACAAGAATATAACTACTATAATAGTGCCCGCTATGTACAAGAATATAACTACTATAATACTGCCTCCTATGTACAAGTATATAACTACTATAATACTGCCCCCTATGTACAGGAATATAACTACTATAATACTGCCCCCTATGTATAAGAATATAACTACTATAATACTGCCTCCTATGTATAAGAATATAACTACTATAATACTGCCCCCTATGTATAAGAATATAACTACTATAATACTGCCTCTATGTACAAGAATATAACTACTATAATACTGCCCCCTATGTACAGGAATATAACTACTATAATACTGCCCCCTATTTACAAGAATATAACTACTATAATACTGCTCCCTATATAAAAGACTATAACTACTATAATACTGCCCCCTATGTACAAGAATATAACTACTATAATACTGCCCCCCTATGTACAAGAATATAACTGCTATAATACTGCTCCTATGTACAAGAATATAACTACTATAATACTGCCTCCTATGTATAAGAATATAACTACTATAATACTGCCCCCTATGTATAAGAATATAACTACTATAATACTGCCTCCTATGTATAAGAATATAACTACTATAATACTGCCTCTATGTACAAGAATATAACTACTATAATACTGCCCCCTATGTACAAGAATGTAACAACTATAATACTGCCCCCTATGTACAAGAATATAACTACTATAATACTGCCCCCTATGTACAAGAATATAATTATTATAATACTGCCCTTGTGGTTAAGAATAAACACAGTATATATTAGTACTCGGCTTTTGTGTAGATGTACAGAGAATCTGGGCGGATACTGGATCGGAGAATGGGATCTCATTCCTCTGACATGGCCAAACCCTGGGATGTTGAAGCATCCAGAAATGTCTTGGAGGAGTGTGATGAAATGTGTGAAAAGCAGCTGCTAACAGGAAATTAATTGCCCTGCCTGGAAAACTTCCGACATAGAAACTTCTCCAAGTAACATTTCATTATTGGATACCACCCACCGTACGCTGCGCTCATCACCCCGGCCCGGAGCAGCTGCTTACACAGAGTCAATCATTTTTGGCTAGTATTTTTTTTTGCTCATTTTTTTCTTCCGGATGGATTGGCCAGCGAGGCCTGAATTGCACCAAAATCTCGGAGAGATCTAGTTTCTATTGTTACAACATGTGGTTCCAATTATTAGGAGACATTTTTCTTGCTGCAATATGTTTTACAGAGCAGTAGATAAAATATGAAAAATGACCAGAGATCATTAACACACGACGAGAGAGGAAGAACGTAATCTGGGTGAATATTTCACATGCGTCCGGTGTAACCTGCAGGAACTGGTTCCCACCATCCGTCTCATCACGCCTCGGCTGCAGAAGACATGCTGCATTAAGTGCACAGACCAAGTAGTCAACAGCAAAGCAGCGGAAGACCTTCTAACAATTTCCAGTATCCACATACAATGATGGTCCTCGTAAAACCAAATCAAATCAAAAAATCAAATCATGGTATTTGTATAGCGCCAACTTATTCCGCAGCGCTTTCAGGTAATTATTACTTATTACCCCCCACCAAGCTGGGTTCTCATTTTACCGACCTCGGAAGGATGGAAGGCTGAGTCAACCTTGAGCCGGCTACCTGATTCATGCGGGAATCGAACTTGCAACCTCCAGGTCGTAGGCGAGAGCTTACACTCTGCACCACACGAGGCTCAGGAGCTTCCAAAAGTTGTTGAAACCTAGCATACATCTCAGATTATGTCAGAATTAGGGCAGTGATGTCACTAATCGTAAGTTGATGGCCCAGCACATTTTTAGCGGACTTTCTCATGCGTCATGTACATGTGGACCTACAAAAGCTGGGTGACCAGTAGAAGGATGTAATAAAGCCTTCCAGCAGGATGTGGTAGTGGATGAATGGAGGGTTTATCAGCACTTTAGCTGGTTGGCAATCATGCTGTAGGTCAAGGCTGGGCATCTACCAGGAGCCAAGAAGGAAAAATTTGTAGCGATTTACCTAACTTTTTTGGGACCTCTTCTTATTGATGTTGCAGTTCTCCATATCTCCATACTAAGGTGTTGGCTCCTGTTGCGGTACTACGAGCTCCTCGAATTTGCAATGTTTTGTTTGTTCCCGAGCTGGCCAATTTCCAGTACTGTTTTTGGATGGTGAAGATTATGGCGGGTTTTTGGGGTGACTGATGGACGGTGGCTCAAAGCTTTATGCCACTGTCCACTGCTGCACCAAGCTAAAGCTCATCAGTGTGTTGGGCTGGACTGCAGTTGGTGAAACAAGAGTTGAAATAAATGGTGGACCGCCTAAAAGGTTTTGAGACCTAGCATACATCTCATATTATGTCACTGTTCAGACAGTGACATCACTAATCTCCATTTGATGGCCCTGAGCCTTCTCAGTTTGGCATTGCTTATATGTCGTGAAAATAATATCATAAAGTCCTTCGGCAGGATTGGGCAAGAGGATAAATGGAGGGTTTATCAGCATTTCAGCCAGTAGTTAATCTTGATCTAGGCCAAGGCTGGACAACTTCCGGGAGCCATGGTCAACAAATTTGTAGCCGACATCCAACTTTTTTGGAACATCTGCTTATCCATATAAAGGTTCTCAATATCTCCATACAAAAGTAGTCCTGTTGGCTCCTGGCATTATGCCACCTGCTCCTACACTGTTTGATTCACTCCTGATCTGGCCAATTCCCAGTACTGATTTTTGATGGTGAAGTTTATGGCTGGTTTTCAGGCGGACTGATGGAAAAGGAGCCCACTGTTGGGATTTGAAGATTGTCAAGTCTTACGCCATGCTCCACTATCACTCCTAGTCAAATCTCATCTGCCTGTCGGGCTAGACTAGGGTTCATAATATAACAGGGTGGTCCAGGGGAAATACTTTCTTTCCTTTGTCTCCCCAACTGATAGAGGAAGACGATTTTGGGGGACCCTCTAACAAAACGGTGGTACCTCAGGCAATGGGAGCCACTGGGCAACGAAACAGTTATATGCTTTTCCAGGAACTGTACACCATAGATTCCACACAGCATGTCAATTTCAGCACGGCTTGGCCACAACGGTGTGTCCGCTGCCTAGGCTCGGGTTTAATTTCCGTGTGGAAAGTCTACATGGAGATTCCACGGCAATTCCGCCCCGTGTGAGCCCAGCCTAAGGCTTCCGCACTGCCGACATGAAGGGTTAAGGCCTGCGAGACGACAGAGGCATCATCTTTCCTGACGAGTCTCCTTGTATAAGTGCCTTGAGGAGGAGCAGCAGAGCAGAGTCCCAATCAATCCAAATTACTGCCGAGTGGAGCAAGCTTGGGGGTTGCTGAGATACATATGTTTAGTCTAAATCAGGTAATCCATCATCATGCCGGGGGTCCATGGTGGAGTCATATGGTGAGTAGGAGGGGGATGCAGGTCAGAGGTCACATAAACCTCCATATAACCCATCCTCCCCCTCCAGGATCCATGCTTGTATTACTCATAGATTACTATGGAAGAAGAGGCTTATTTATTAGGTTCTGGGAAAAGATAAAGAGGAGAAGATAAGAGGCTGAGAGGAGGCCATGAAATCGGCAGTGATCAGATCTGACCCTGTCCACTCCCAGGTCTGAGGGGGGTTTGGAGAACGTGGTACTTGACCCAATATCTGTTGTTCGTGGAAGTACTGACAGACCCGCGTCTGATTATACCTGCCAGATCAGGAGAGATGGGATCAGGGGTGCGATAATGTGTCCTTGACCCCAGGTTTTATGGGGTTAAATTGGACAGACCCCCGGAGCAATCTGAAAATGTGGCGGAAAAACATATTTGGGTGCTAAGTGCGAGATTACGTGGGCTGCATAAGGCAGAATTATTTTGACACTCTGTGTGGCGCTATGTGAGTCGTACATGGTGGTATTATTTTTGCACTGCACAGTGTTATTACGTGGACAGTGCATGGCAGTATGGCACTAGCAATATCGTGGCGGTATATTATTCTGGTACTGTAGGGTGATATGCGGGTCTTTTTTGGGCTGTATATGAGTTCATTATTTTGCCACTCTATGGGGATATTATGTAAGCTGCACTGAAATATTATTTTGGCACTACATGGTTGTATTATGTGGGGTTTATATGGCAGTATTACGTGGATTGTATGATGCTGTATTATTTTGCCACTACATGACAGTATTATTTTGTATTGTGGTATTATGTGAGCTGTATATGGCAGTGTTATTTTTGCACTATACAGTGTTAAGTGGATTGTGCATAGTAGGATAGTTTTGGCACTATATAGCGATATTATGTGGGCTGTACATGCCAGTATTATTTTGACACTATATGGCAGTATGGCAATGCTAAGTTGGCTGTATATGAGTATATTATTTTGGCACTATATGGGTTTTTTTTGTGGCCTGTACATGGCAGTATTATTTTTGCACTATACAATGGCAGTATGTGTGCTGTACCCTGCAGTATTAATTTGGCACTATGGTGGTATTATGTGGCCTGCACACAGTAGTAGTATTTTTGCACTCTATAAGGAGCTGTACATGGCAGTGTTGTTTTGGCACTATATAGAGGTATTGTGTGGGCTGTATATGACTTATTTTGGTACTATATGACAGTATTAATTTGGCTGTTTATGAGTGTATTATAGTGCTATTACGTAGGCTGTACGTGGCATTGTGTGGTGGTTTTATGTGAGCTGATTTTGTAGTATTACGTATATGAGAATGCTATGTGAGCATTATGTGATGGCGTATATGTGTAGCTTATGAGACAAACTGTCTAAAAGGATTCTGCTTTGCCACTTGCCCGGGACAAGAACCAGTCCTGGATATATTAACCCCTCAGGGACACGGCCTATTTTGGGCTTAAGGACACAACCATTTTTGGTGGATTTTCTTCTCCACTTTTAATATTTTTTTTATGATAGCAGAAAGAGAAACGCATCAATTCTGCCATAGATATTTTTTTACAGCGTTAATCATGCAGCATAAATGAGACATTCCATTTTTTCTGCGGGTCGGTACGGTTACAACGATACCAAAATTCTTACATTTTTTTTTAGGTTTTTCCACTTTTCTGCAATAAAAACCCTTTCTTTTTGGAAATCTTTTTTTTTTCTAAATCGCTGCATTCAAAGTTCTTTAACTTTTTGATTTTTCTATGTACGGAGCTCTGTGAGGGCTTAGTATTTGCGTGGTACATACAGCTTTTTTGATCACTTTTAGCATTTTGCCTCAGTTTTTTAGTGGGTTTTTTTTTTACACTTTTTTTCCCCGCACAGTCAAAAGCATGTGCAGCTTATTGTATGCGTCGTTACACACGCGGCAATACCAAATATGTGGGGTTTTAGATTTTTTTTTATGCTAATATGAGAAAAAGCGTCCTGTTGCCATAGCAACCAGCTGGGCTCTCTGCGATTATATCGTGAGAGCCCGGTGACTTCACAGAGGGAGCGCGCTCCCTTTGTGAACCCCTCCCATGCCATTATCTACATAAATCGCGGCAGGGAAGGGGTTAACAGCATGGGGTGCATCTCCGATGCCCCCCCCCCCCCCCCCGCTGTTGTAGCGAGAGGCCGACTATGACTGACAGCCGGCTGCCACTGCGGGATAGCGCGAGATCATAAGTGATCTTGCGCTATCCCCAGGACGTAAGTTTATGCCCTGTTGCAGGAAGTACCCTTCTGCCAGGACGTAAACGTACGCCCTGGAGCGGGAAGGGGTTAACCTGCTTACAAATAACAGGTGGAAAATATTAAAATATCTGGTACGGATGTAGCAAAGTTTAACTTGATACTTTAACGCATTAAATAAACTGTAGCACAGAACTTTTTCTTGCCTTTTCAATAGCTTCTGTAGTGTTAGGATAACTTTTTGCAGCCAGTTATCAGCGTTGGTTGACTTTTGCTACATCTACATATATTTGGGATGGATTGTAGAGACTTCAGCCACTAAACTCCGTTATGGGTTCGGCATCTACAGGACCTTTTCATATGTATCCTGCACAGGTGTTATCATGGACACTTGGTCATCCCTTCCTGAGGCGCTCCGTCTCTGATGAGTTAAACCCTAGTTCCAAGAGGGCATCAACTTTTGGGTCATCTAGTGAGACATGTCCAGTTTTCTAAACGCCGCTCATTGGTGATGATTATTTTGGATCTGTGGCCCCATCAGACACCCATATTTAGCGGCACACCCTTGTCCTTTTGTAGGAGCCATCCATTGTCCATGATTTCACCCCAGTCTTCTTTCTTTACAGCTCTGAATGAACCTACGATAGACTACGGTTTCCAGAGATTACAGAAGGTGGTTCCCAGGCATCCAGGAGACCCTGAGAGATTACCCAAGGTAGGAGCCTTCATCTAGAGTCCAGATTCTAGACCACAAGGTGATTCAAAGCCGCACTTGTATATAGGCAAGAAATGCTGTGTGACCTTCTTGGAGCCTAAGTAAAGATACTTATGAGGGCATCACTGGCACTGGTGGCCTGGGTATCCGAAGCTTGCACCCCCAGCAACTGTCTGGCAGTGCTATGTGGGCACTTTTTATCATTTGAGCACAATGTGGGGATTCACAAGAGCAAGAGCATCAATAGAAAGTACCCCACAGAGCACAAGTGAATCAAGACCACCCTTGCATGTTAGCCACAAACCTTGTTGTTTCTGGACCTGTTCTTATTTTACTGTTTTCTTATCAGTCTTCGTACCATGGAGAGACGGACTGTTTAGAACATACAACCTCGTGTGACTAGTCTAATACATGCAGCTTGGTGACCCCATATAGTGGTCACACAGGCAGGAAGTGACTGCTGGGTCTTGTGTACCCTGCAGAATACACTCCGGTGGGAGGCTGCAAGAAGCGGAATAAATACAGAGTATGTAATTAGGTGTAATACTAATGATGCTGTGTCGATATAGCAACACATGTGGAGTTAGAGTTTAAGGATAACTGGCTAGATCATAGCTGCTTAGGTTGAGGCTAGCTGTTATGGATAGTTGGATTGGGACTGGTTGAGTCATGGCTGGCCATGAAGGCTGTTGGGTTGTGATTGGGTGGGTCCTGGCTGGTTGAGGTGTGGCTGGTTAGATTTTGACAAGTTGGATTGTGGTTGGCTTTGTTATAAATAGTTGGGTCATGGTTGGAGGAGTTGTGTCTAGTTGGGTTGTGGTTAGCTGTTTTTGCTGGTTGAGTTGTGAATGGTTGGATTGTGGCTAGATGTTGTGACTGGTTGGGTTGTGTTTGGCTGAATTATGAATAGTTGTGTCTGGTTGGGTTGTGGATAGCTGTTTAGGCTGGTTGGGTTATACCTGGTTGAGTTGTGACTAGTTGGGTCATGGCTGGTTTGATTGTGGCTAGCTGTTATGGCTGGTTGGGTTGTGACAATTTGGGCTGTGGTTGGCTGAATTATGAATAGTTGGGTTGTGACTGGTTGGGTCATGGCTGGTTGAGATGTGACAGGTTGGGTTATGGATAGTTGGGTCGTGGATTAATGGTTTGTGAATTTTTGAGTTATCGCCATCTAAATTTCTGTTTTTAAGCTTTTTTTCTTTTTGCTTCCGCCGTTATTTTCTTGATTCAGCAATGATCACTATTCCTGCTTCCATGTAGCGTAGTCTTCTCCTCTAATCTTCATATGCAGTACACTTCCAGGTCTCGTCTCCCTCCCGTGGAGCCTGTGCTCACCAACCTGTAAATGATCAGTGATGCCTACGCCCCGGTGGAGCTTCCATTGGGACACAAAGTAGTTTGATCAGAAATGACGGCTTAAAGCAGGTTCCAAATTGAAGCCATTTATCAACTAGTGACAGATCAGAGCGAGAATAACATTTATTTATGTGTCTCTCTCACTAGGAGAGGATTGGTTGGGGGAGCTTTGGTGGTACGTCAGACTGACTCTACACGGAGAGGTCCCTCAGCCCCAGATCAGTGGGAACATGTACAGGAAGCTTGGAAAGGGACATCTAAGAGGCCATAATAGGGCCCTAAAGAGTTGGACGGGCAACCAAAAGGAGAAACGTTGCACATTCCTATTGCTAGCATCTCCCCCTCCTCTGCCTGGTCCCATGGTGTTATTGACTGGTCCGGACCACATAGGTGGTCGGCGTCATCCCCCTTCACTACTTTAGGACATCAAGTTATAGTTGAGATGTAGACTCTTCTTTGGTGTCCCATATATTCCCTAAGACAGAAGATCTGTGACCGTGACTAGTAACAGAAGTCTATAAAAACTGATGCTCATGATTAATGCAAGACATAAGATCCCACCCAACGCCTAGATCATGGTATGGTGATGTACCTGCCCCAGGCCCCAGATCTGCATTTGTGCGTTTCCCTCCAAGACAGAAGGGGTTAAAGGTGTAAGATTTCTGCATTGTGATGAGAAGTGAATGGAGAGTTGCAAGGAATGAAGCGGAGACAGGTCCCTAACAATGATAAATGCTCCCAGCGCCTTGATGGTGACAAGACCCCCCTGTCCCTCAGCACTTAACCCTCAATGGCCTGGGGAGGTAATAGTCGTGAGCGTGCAACAAGCTGGTAGGAAAAAATGCAACAGCAAGACTATAAATATGAAGCTATTGTGGGGGCCCAGGAGTTTGGAGCGACACCTCTGACTGCATGACGTTGAGTAGACGCTATGTATTACACAAGGAGAGTTTCCGTTAATGCCGTCCTCCTATTTCTTGTATGATGAAACAATCCCATAGTTGCCTTCATACTATTAATTAGACCTCGCATAAAAGACTTACTGAGAATTAAGTGTAATGATTAGTGACTGTGGGGCTCGGGATGTGACCTGTAGGGTTGCCAGGACTTGTGGCCGGGTCCCATGAGCTTCAATGCTCTATATATAACATATCTCATTCACCATCCGTCATGTTTTGGTACCCCGATATCATATCTGCTCCACGGAGCCTTCATGTCTCTATACATCGGCAATATACGGTCATGTTCTACTCCTGCCCTGGATCTCAGGATATGCCCCAGTGTCAGCCTAAAAGGATGCGTATTATCATAGAATACAGTGTTTAAGGCAAGATTTTATGTTAAACATATATTTGTATACATTGTAGGTGTCTTTTTTGAAGAGTATGCCCACAACACTCTCCCATAGAAGTCAAAAAGGGATGGTCATAGATTGCCTCTCCCTTCCTGCACATGGGCAGCTTGCAAAGCATGCCAACAACACTCTCCCATAAAAGTCAATAGGTGATGGTCACAGTTCACCACCTCCTCCTCCTTGCACCAGTCACAAGGCATGCCCGCTACACTCTCCTATAGAAATCAGTGGGTGATGATCACAGCTCACCTCCCTCTCCTCCTTGCACAGCTCACAAAGCATGCCCATAACACTCTCCCATAAAAATTGATAGGTGATGGTCACAGTTCACTTCCTTCTCCTCCCTGCACAGGTAACAAAGCATGCCAACAACACTCTACCATGGAAATTAGTTGGTGATGGTCACAGCTCACCTCCTTTTACTCCATGCACAGGTCACACAGCATGCTCACAACACTCTCTCATAGAAGTCAATAGGTAAGGGGGATCACAGATCACCTCCTTCTTCCTGCACATGTGACAGGGCATGCCCACAGCACTCTCACATAGAAATCAGAAGGTGAGGATCCTAGTTACTTTTTCTCCCTGCACATTGACCTCTGCACAGGTCAGAGAGCATGCCCACAACACTCTCTCATGCAAGTCAGTAGGTGAGGGGGCTCGGAGCTGACCACGTTCTCCTCCCTGCACAGGTCACAGATTATGCCCCAATACTGTCTCATAGAAATAAATAGGGGATGGTCATAGTTCCACTTTTCATACCTGTACAGTTACCACTGCACAGGTCACAGAGCATGCCCACAACACTCTACCATGTAAGTTAATAGGACAAGGAGGGTCACAGCTCACCTCCTTCTCCTCCATGCACAGGTCACAGATCATGTCCACAACACTCTTACATAGAAGTCCATTGGTGATGGTCACAGCTCACCCCCTCCCCTTCCTGCACAGTTCACAGGGCATTCCCACAATACTCTTTCTTAGAAGTCAATGGACATTTCCACACTTAAGGCCTCTATTATCCAAGATGGAGCCATAGAACTGGATAGGAAACATCTAAAATTTCAAATCCCCCTCCCTCTCCTTCCAGTCCCAGCTTCTGATGTCAGATGGAAGTCAGGCTGCGCCATAGACTTTAGCTGGTTTCTGTGGGATCCATCTAATGTTTATAGGCATGGAGCAATGGTAACTACAAACTATGAAGACATGACTGAGGCTAAGGCATGATGGAGGTGGATAGAACAATAGTACATGGGGGTCTGTTCTCTTTATATTAGTCCCGGAGACATTAGGAAAAGAGGAGACAATGAGAGAGCATGGTTCCTTTACAGCAATGGATCAAGGAGTCCTCTGAGACAGTCATCTGATTACTTCCACAGACACCACACATACCATCTGGCCTTAGAGAGCTTATATGGAGATCTTCAGTGGTTGCCGAATGCCAACATTGCATGCCAAAAAGACAATTGGCATTGCGGTGTAGCCGTGGGCTTCCTTTGTCTAAGCTTCTTCAGTTTTGGGGGAAAGAAAATCTCCTGCCCTTGATATCAGCTGGCCTTTATACACACCCTCAAGAGTTAATACACTATGTTGACAAACTTATTGGGACCCCTACCAATTCTGTGCTGTCAGGTGAGGGGGATATGCAAATTGGACGTGTGAGCATTAGGTATAAAGGAGAGTATTACACAAGCATAATGCAGTACAGAAACCATCAGATGCCCCCAGATGTACAGCTGACAATGAGGTCTGGTGTTGGGATGTCACCAGGTGTAGAGCTAACAACGGGGTCTGGTGGTGGGATGTCACAAGGTGTAGAGCTGACAACGTGGTCTGGTGGTGGGATGTCACCAGGTGTACAGCTGACAAGGGGGTTTGGTGGGGGATGCCCCCAGGTGTAGAGCTGACAACATGGTCTGGTGGTGGGATGTCATCAGGTGTAGAGCTGACAATGGGGTCTGGTGGTGGGATGTCACCAGGTGTACAGCTGACAACGAGGTCTGGTGTTGGGATGCCACAAGGTGTAGAGCTGACAACGTGGTCTGGTTGTGGGATCTCACAAGGTGTAGAGCTAACAACGGGGTCTGGTGGTGGGATGTCATCAGGTGTAGAGCTGACAATGGGGTCTGGTGATGGGATGTCACCGAGTGTAGAGCTGACAACGGGGTCTGGTGGGGGATGCCCCCCAGGTGTAGAGCTGACAACGGGGTCTGGTGGTGAGATGTCACCAGGTGTACAGCTGACAACAGGGTCTGGTAGCTGGATGTTACCAACCAATCAGTATAGGACATAGCAGCTTCTGGCCCTTCCAGAATCCACTGCTGGCCATGTTATTGGAAGATGGAGGACATCCGGTGTGTGCGGTGCTGCCACATTCAGGGAGACCTCGTAACCTGCCAGAATATGGACAATGAAGCCTTGTACGGGCTGTAAAGACATTACAGCCATCGTCTGCCCTCGCTCAGCGGGTCTCACAGGCCATGGGGACATCCATCAGTACCAGAACCATCTGTAGGGAACAGCATGTGAAGTGTTACCATGGACGAGCGGCTGCACACAACATAACAGCAGTGAATGCATAGCAGCGCTTGCGATGGGGCTTGGAGCATCAACTGTAATTGAGTGGAAGCCAGTGTTGTGGACAGATGAATCACAGTACACCATCTTCTGATCGGATGGTGGCACTTGGGTGTGACGGTGGCCTGGAGAGAGGTTGCGAGGCCACTGCATCATCTCACCATGAAGTATGGAGGAGGTTGTTATAGTGTGGGGGGTTTCTGCTGGGAAGGACTAAGGCCATTGGTTATAGTGAAGACAGCTCTCAATGTCAGTGGGCATAGAAACATTCTGGGAGATCCCTCCACACATCTATGGGAATTTGATGGAAAGTGGCCTAGTAGGGTTTTTGCGGTCATTAAGGCCAAAGGCTACCGAACATCATACTGAAAAATGTGATTAAAATCAAATTTTATCACCTTCTATGTGTGTCCGAATACTTTTGTCAACGTAGTATATAACCTACATGTAGATAGTGTAGAGGTTTGGTTTAGATATCTCCAAGTGTCATTCATTCCTTGAGGTGTCTCGCCGGTGGAGAATACCTGAGGATGCTCTGTAGACTGGACCAGGAACTCCGGCATATTAGTTATTCTCGGTATATGTCATCCTCTTGAGTCCCAGGATGCCTCCTCTCTGTAGGATATCTCAGGTGGAGGACAAGCAGATCTCAGTGCTGTCTCCCTTTATGATAAATACAGGATGCTCCAGTGATCTGGTGAGGAGCTGTCCAAGGAGAGAAGTCATTACGCCCCCCTGCTTCACTGATCCTGCGTCCACAGAGACCCGCTGACCTTTAATGGTCTGTCTAATATTGCTGCACTTTCTTGTTTTGTTCACTCAGTACATAGGATCTGAGACGTTCTCTGACTTCAGTCCTCATGTGATGATCCCATCTTGAATTCTGCATTTTTGTTTATGAATCAGTGATAGGCTATGCTTAGTTGGCATTGCAGAAACTAAAGCCTTGTTCTGCATCAGATTTTGTGGTGCTTGGTGTAAACTTGAATATGCACTGAATGCATATATGATAAAGAGAAAGTAAGTAAGAAAGAAAGAAAAACTTCAAAAAGCCACGAGATTTAGCATTTCCAAAAAGGATAATTTTTTCCATATGTGCTTTACATCGACTGGTTCTGCCTTTAAGACCAGGATAATCTTGTTCTTTAAAGGAGCCACTTAGGTGGGTCAATAATTTCACATTATATATAATCCACTTTTTGCATTATGACCATCAAAGAAGTGGTTACTAAGTAGATTGGGCCCTAAGTGGAGGCGCGGCGCTGTAACTTACGTTGGCCCCTGGGGACATGGATGAATACAATTAGCAGCTGATTGAGGCTTCAAGCTCAGCCTTGGTGTGATCTTCGATTGATAGGACTGAGGCGGAAGAAGTAATGGAAGATTAATGTATCGTCTTATAGAAGAACAGAGGAGACATTGGGTGAGGAGAGAGCAAGAGTGATGGGGGTGGGAAGGAGAAACGAAGTACTTAAAGAAAAGTAATGAAATAAAGGCAGCAGGATATGGATATATCTGTAGAAACAATCAGCAGTTGGCATTGAAATAGTGATCAGACATTGAAAGAATTGATGAGGATGGATGCCCAACAAGAGCCAAGAAAGTAGAACTTTTTGAGCAGGTTGGTGGAATTGAGGTGGATTTACCTGTACGGAATGACAACTTCCATCAAGTTCCAAAGTCAAGTTTTTTCACTTTAAGGAATGACCCATTAAAGTAGTGTAGATAGAACCAATGATCTCCATAGTTGCTCGTGATTGTAGATCATTCAAGATGCTGTTGATCAGGATGGTGTCTACCTGTACATCAAGATCCATCAGTCTCCATTTGAAGCCAATCTGTAGATCAGGGTCTACTTGCTCTCCAAGTGAGATCTGCCTGTAGATCGGTATCAACCAGTCTCCACTCTTAGGTCAACTTGTAGACTGAGATCTACTGGTCCCAGCTGTAAAGTCAACATGTAGATTAAGATCTACTCACCCCTAACCTGAGGTTTTCCCCTAGATGAAGATCTGTTGGTCACTACTATAAAGTCTGTGTATATCAAAGTGTACTTGTACCCAATCTCAGGTCAACCTGTCAGTTGAGATCTACTGGTCCTCACTCTGAGGTCTAGCTGCAGATATTTAACTTCATCCTGTAGACTGGGATCTACTGGTTCCCAATCTGAGGTTGTCTTGTAGCTCAAGAATTATTGTCCCCATTATGAGGTTAATCTGTAGATCGAGATTTACTGGCCCCCAATCTAAGCTCTACCTATAGATCAGGATCTGCTGGTCCTTACTCTTAGGTCTACCTGTATATTGATATCTATGAGTCCCTAATCTGTGATGTTGTTGTAGATCAAAATCTGTCGGCCACCACTATGAGGTCTATGTGTAGATCAACGTGTACTGGTCCCCGGTCTGAAGGCTACATGAGTAAAGATCTAGTGATCAGAATCTACTAGTCCCTAATCTGACGTCAATCTTTGGTTTGGAATTTACTGGTCCCAGTCCAATCTCTATGACCAGATCAAGATCTACGGGTCCCCAATCTCAGCTTTACCTATAGATCGTGATCTATTTGTCCCCACTCTTAGTCTGCCTGTTGATTGAGATCGACTGAGCCCCAATCTGAGGGTTAACTGTAGATCAGTATCTACCTATTGGCCACCACTGACTTATCACATTCTGATTGTCTCTTTAATTAAAGCCATGTTAATATTAACCATCTTCTTCTTGCCTTCAGGAGGTCTTGTTGAAGAGAGCCGCTGACCTTGTGGAAGCATTATATGGAATGCCTCACAATAACCAGGTAAGATTTTGTGGAGTATTAACGTAATAGGAAAACATTAATGGCTTTCCTTGTACATAGGCAGAGTTTAATTGGTGAAATGTCCACTGATTTACCTTTTTCATAGTTGTTATAGCTGATGGAATTGTTCATGTTGAGAGTGATATGACCCTACTGGTTCCTCCATAAACAGGCACAATCAGCTGGGTCATGCCAGCAAAGAGATAAATTGCTGCAAAATGCCTCCAGTGCTCCACACTTCATGTGTAGTCCATCTTTAGCCATCGTTGTTCGGTAGAAATGTACATATGCATACAGAGGCGTAACTTGAAGCTTCTGGGCCGCAATGCAAAACCTGTAACAGGGCCCCCAACTATAATGCTTTATTCATAGTACTGGGCTCCTTGTATGGAGAAGAGAGGCCTTATGGGCCCCTTAAGGCTTTGGGGCCAGGGTCCAACTGCATCTTCTGCGTCCCCTATAGTTACGCCCCTGTAGGAGTATACGTTTCTGTCTTAGTGAACTATAACTAATACCAAGCCTTGGCTCATCCTCTAGGACATTATCTTAAAAAGAGCAGCAGACATTGCTGAAGCACTGTATAGCGTACCCCGCAACTCCAACCAGCTCTCCTCACTAACGACCAACCACCCCCACACCGGCATGATGGGTGTCAACTCGTTTGGAAGTCAATTGGCCATCAACATTGCAGAATCTGCACAGACTTCCGATCAAGGTACAGGGGAGACCCGTGGAGCTAAGCACTGCCTTTATCCATGGGTGTTGATATCAGATGTCTATGCTGTTCCCCTTATTTTAATATTCATATTGCCTCTCTTCTAGGTTACTCCAGAAACACAAGCAGTGTCTCTCCACGCGGCTACGTACCCAGCTCAACCCCTCAGCAGTCCAATTACAACACCATCACTTCGAGCATGAATGGCTATGCAGGAAGCGGGATGACCAGCCTGGGAGTACCGGCCTCTCCAAGCTTTCTCAACGGCTCCACTGCCAATTCTCCATATGCAAGTGAGTGTGGAGCCCTGTCCTCGTGTAGGGATTCCCATACACTGGTCATTTTGTCACCTTAGGTGCGCCATAGATTCCATGACTGCTCGTTATTATGGGTGAAGGCTAAAAAACTGGTATCTTGGCGCTGCTCTCCAATGAAGGACACAAGACGGTGGGATAAAATATCGAACTTCTCTTTTATTAAATACATTGAAAACCAGCAGAAGATACGCGTTTCAGGGTGAACTCCTTCATCAGTCAGGCTGGGTAAAACTAGTATACAGAGGGCAGTCAAGGTACCGTATTTTTCGCTCTTTTAGACGCACTTTTTTACCCCTCAAAGTCAATGCGTCTTATAAAGCGAACGTCCCGAAGTTAGAAACCGGACGGTGGCTGTGTGATAAGGATCGCACGTCATTATTACACCACTGCCGCCCGGGTCGGCTCCATATCCGGGGAAGAGAGCAGTTCTCTTTCTCCTTTGCACTGCTGCCATTACGTACCACTGATTAGTGGTGAACGCCGGCGGCAACTGCTGCTGCTCCCCGCCTCCACCAATCAGCTGGTCCCTTCCTCCCGCAAATACGTAATATAAAGAAATAAATATTTGAAGTAAATGTGGATATATAATAGGTAAAATAAGTAATATATTGTAATACGGGAGCGATAAAATAAATACTAGTATGAATACATCTAGTTATCATAGAAATAATGTTAAAGAGCCAGAAACCCATGGAATAGCATAAAACCGTATGATATGATAAATAACGATATAACGGGGCGGTATAGTAGGCAAGACGAACATAATAAAACATACTAAAATCACATATATAGACAGAATGAAAACTTCTCTTTGAAATAAAAGGAAGGGGGTTTTCAGCACATCTTGGACCAACTTGAGATGGGAGGCATACTTCTTCTTCAGTGGCTTGCCAACCGGGTTCCTTACCGTTCAGGAGTCCAAGGGGCTTCAAGTGAACAAATCTGATATAAAGATGGCACCCCCTCATGTTGCCAATGATGTATGTGTTGACACTAGAGATGAGCGAGCACACTCGGTTAAGGCAGTTGCTCAAGCGAGCGTCGCTCTTCTCAAGTAACTGCATACTGGTCTCAGCAGATTTGGGGGGGGGGGGGGGGGTGAGCAGGGGGTAGCGTGAAAGAGATCTCTCTCTGTCCCCTGCTACCCCACGCTGCCCCACGCTCACCCCCGCAGCCCTCTGAATCTGCTCGGACCAGTATGCAGTTACTCAAGAGCGATGCTTGTTCGAGTAACTGCCTTAACCAAGCGTGCTCGCTCATCTCTAGTTGACACCATTGCTCTGAACTTCACCTTTGGGTGCTTTGTAGCTCTAGATGTTCACCACCTGAAAGAGATTTCCCGGTCATTGGACAGAGAGCACCTGATGGGTAGAACTGTCGAGTAGATTATCATAGTAAACAGAGTATTGAGGACATTTTTTTAACCAAGAATTCCCCTTTATTTCCTCAGTTATGCCCGCAAGTCCCCCACTGGGAGCCTCATCCATAACTCTTCCATCCAGTGCAAACTCTGCCACTTCTGCCGGTGTCTTCTCCTTTTCTCCAGTCAATATGATCTCAGCCGTCAAGCAAAAGAGCGCCTTTGCACCTGTGGTGCGGCCACAGAATTCCCCCCCGCCCACCTGTACCAGCACCAGTGCAAACAGTCTTCAAGGTAAGTGGCTATAACTGGTGGGCACCATTATGGAAGACCTATGTATTGTGGTGGGGTAATGTTATACCTTATAACAAGCCTAAATGTGGAGTTATTGCACGGAGGATGCCATAAGGGGATCTACCAAGCTTACTGAGGCAGGAAGTAACTAAGGCAGACGAAGGGGATACAAATGTATCGGGAGAGTAAGAGATCGGTGGGGATCAGGGAGGAATTATATAATGAGGGATTTATATAAAGAGGTAACATCTTAAGTGTATTTCACAACTTGAGTATTCAGAAGTATCTCACGGCTTCCACACCTCCTTGGGACCATTCAAAAAGTTTAGAGTTGACTCTACTGTAGGATCCCATCATTATGGTTATCACTCCCATTTGCTTTTGTTTTCCTTCCAGCCATGACCGGCCTCATTGTGCCACCTATGTAGGATGCTTATCTCAAGATGGTTGACGCAAGCTCATTATATCCTGGACTCTTATTAAATTCTGAAGAGCAAGGACTTGGATCTTCTGGTATAGTCAGTGGAATCTTGATGGTGATCCAAGAAGTTTCCTAAGTTACTATGAAGGATCCACGGGATAAAAGTCTCCTCCATAACCCCTTCTTCACGTGAAGGGTAAGCATTACACGGAAGAGGACACAAGGTGCCTTTCCAGTTCTTCTTTTGATAGAGGACTCTTGTACATATAGGACCAAACCTTCTTTTCCTATGTACCCTGTGATGGACCATTTTCCTAGTAAAGTTAATCTGAACTCATCTCATATGGATTATTTTCCTCAATGCACTGCCAGGTTCATCCTTCTCGATGTGGTGACACTGGATCCAGCCGGAGATCTCCATTATCAGGTGTGGAAGACAAAGATGGCACAGATTTGTGGAACCTCATAACATAGGATGATCATTTTACTTCGTCATGACCCCTCCTTCTCCCTCTAACGGGTCTTTTTAATGTGGAATTCATAGGTTATCGACTTTCATAGTGAAGGGTGGAGGCGGATGGTTTTATACTGCACTTTCTATATGTTGTGGACATGATAGACATTTCCCTAAAATACTCTGAGTTGTTTTTAATTAAATTATGTGAATACTTTTTCCCCATCTCTCTATAAAGTGTAATCCCATCCAGTAGTGAGACGTCCACCATGTCCTAGCAGAAGAATTTGAACTCTACATGACCAGATTTCTTGAACATTTTTGTAAAGAAGACTGAATGGACATACATTTTATATGTTCCTCCGATGTCTGTCACCCCATAGTGTTGCCCTCTCATAACCTTCAATATCCGGAGCGTGAGTTGTGATGATCCCAACGCAGTGGCCTTAGGCATGAGATACAAGGCTTAGGGTAGAGCCACAAAGTTGTGATTCTTAGAACCAGAAGAAAAGCCAATAGACTCTTTACGTTATTTATGTCCTACTATTTATTCCCCCATGACTGCCAAGATCTGGACGATGAAGTCGTAGAACCCCCTGTATGTCTGTAAGTTTTCATTGGCACCTGGCAGGTGCTGAGCACTTCTCACCCTCCGCTGTCCTTGAAACCAGAGGAGCATTTTGGATGCAGTTAATAATCATGCTAGACAAAGTGTGTCCCTCATAATACCATTATTTTATCTTAAAGCGACCCTCCAGTTTCAGGACAAAGTTCTGTTCTGGGCCCAGAGGGGATGGGTTATATGTCACCTGTTGTTCTCTGCCGCCTCTCCAACCCACCAGTTCCGAATCTCATTTTTGGCCATCCAAGATGACTGCATCAATTTTATTAATAGCTAGTGCATACTGTGGTCAGTGCCAATCACGCAAGCAGCTCTAGCCAATCAGGGAACTGATTGCTGGGGTTAGGTAGTCTGAAGATTGTATCAGACTGCCAAAAATGGACTTGAAACTGGTGGATTAGTGTGATGACAGCGAAGAACAACCGTAGGTAATATTCGACCTGTCCTCTCCAGTCCTGGGATGGGATTTTGTCCTGAAACCAGAGGGTCGCTTTATAGGGGTTTTCAGACCTTTAAAAAAAATCTTACACTCTGGTCCAGCACTGCTGAATCAGTCAACAGAATCGGGAAGTGACGACGTCACATTTGGTGCTCACATAACCACTGTAGCCAAAAGCTGGCCGAGCGTTCAGGCGCTGTCCCTACACATGACTGCTGAGGCCAACGGTCTTGTGAATGATGAATGTGATGTCATCACTTCTTGTTTCAGCAGTGACTGGGGCGGAGGAGACTGGAGGCACAGTGGAAGAAGGGGAAGTAATAGCTATTTTATTCTTTTATGCAATTCCTGACCGTGGAGTAAGTTTTTTAAGGTCTGAAAACACCTTGAAGCTCTGTTCAATTTTTTTTTACATAGTTTTTACTCTCTTTTTGTTTCTAGAACATGTAGCATTTGGTTTTTATGATTCCCCCCTCCCCCATGTATTCACGTTTTCTCCAGGAAACCCCCTCTGAGACTCGATCTGCCCCAACAATCAGCTGATCCTTCTTCGCAGCGACTCTCTGCTCTGGCTGTAGGAAGGTCTCTTTATGAAATCTATACCCCCCCCCCCCCCCACTAGCACTTACAGACAGAATTTGGATGGGACAACCCCTTTAAGTCCTCTGTCGCATACTGTAGTCAGGTTCCTGGTGGATTCCTTCCATTGTTCGACCTTACAGGTCCAGAGATGAGAAGAACACTCAAGAACTTGATGGAACAATTAGCCTGAAGTCAAGGTCTCCCGAGGCCAAGGGTTTGTCCAGGAATTTCGACAGTAAAGTTGCTTAGCTCTTACCCAACATAATAGCAAAATGTTTCATATTTCCAATAAATTCTCGGGATGATTTTGCTGTTTTTTTCCATTTACTGTTTTAACACAATAAATGAAATCCAGACTTGGAATGCACATTGTAAAATGGAACAATATTGGTAACGTAATAAACATTTTCATCATAGTCTTAATACAAATTGGGTATACTTTATTTACCAGAGTGTCTTGTTATACAGAGTATAGTGTTTCATGGGGGAAGTGTTCGGCCAGGTTCACACAGCGTCGAGCAGAGCTTTTCTCCAAAGAGGAGGTGTAGAAAATATCCAGGTTTTCAGCCTTGTGAAGGCAACATCGTGTAGATTTGTTAGGTCAACGATGGCCGAAGTAACTCCAGAGGAAGCAGTAGATACTACAGACATGAGAGCCGATTGATTGGCTGTAGTAATGATGCGCCAAGATCACCCCATCGTCCAATGGCTGCCTTGAGCTGTATGTCCATGGACGAGCAGACGGTGTGTGATGCCACATCTACAAGGATCATACAGCAAAGATATCATAATTAAGTAAACACAAATTACACATCGGCTCTTGCTGATCTCCATCATCTCCAGACTCTCTCACGTCCGTCACATGTTCAGTGTGAACCTTCTCTTATCTATGGGGAGAACGGGGGTGCCAATGGCAGACCTGTCAGTCCTGGTGTTCTCTGGAGAATGCCAATCGAGCTGCCTGGTGCCACCTGTAAGCATAGGTCCCACTACAGGACGTCGGGCCTCATGGAGTCTGTGTAGGACAGTTGGTCAGTCGACGCTGGAGGTCAGTGTGTAGGACTCTGGCAGCACCTCTTGTCCCTCCAGTCCTGATGCTGGAGGTCAGTCTGTAGGCCTCTGGCAGCGCCTCCTGTTCTTCCAGTCCTGATGCTGTAGGTCAGTCTGTAGGCCTCTGGCAGCTCCTCTGGTCCTGATGCTGAAGGTCAGTCTGTAGGTCTCTGGCATTGCCTCCTATTCCTCCTGTCTTGATGCTGGAGGTCAGTCTGTAGGCCTCTGGCAGCTTCTCCTGTTCCTCCAGTCCTTATGCTGGAGGTCAGTCTGTAGGCCTCTGGCAGCTCCTCCTGTTCCTCCGTCCCCCTCAGCCCCCCCCCCCCCCCCCCCCCCACACACACACACACATCACAAAGGGCCAAATGCGTGTAAATAGGAAAGATGCAGAAAAGATTAAATATTTGGAATAGTCAGTAATACATGACAATAAATATATATAAAGAATAGAGATGAAGCACGAATGGCGTCACCTAATAGGGGGCACTTATACATCAGACAGCATCACCAGTAATATAGGGGGGCATCACCTAATAGGGGGCACTTATACATCAGACAGCATCACCAGTAATATAGGGGGGGGGGGGCATCACCTAATAGGGGGCACTTATACATCAGACAGCATCACCAGTAATATAGGGGGGCGTCACCTAATAGGGGGCACTTATACATCAGACAGCATCACCAGTAATATAGGGGGGCATCACCTAATAGGGGGGCACTTATACATCAGACAGTATAACCAGTAATATAGGGGGGGGGGGGGCATCACCTAATAGGGGGCACTTATACATCAGACAGCATCACCAGTAATATAGGGGGGGGGGGGGCATCACCTAATAGGGGGCACTTATACATCAGACAGTATAACCAGTAATATAGGGGGGCATCACCTAATAGGGGGCACTTATACATCAGACAGCATCACCAGTAATATAGGGGGGGGGGGCATCACCTAATAGGGGGCACTTATACATCAGACAGCATCACCAGTAATATAGGGGGGGCGTCACCTAATAGGGGGCACTTATACATCAGACAGCATCACCAGTAATATAGGGGGGGGGGGGGCATCACCTAATAGGGGGCACTTATACATCAGACAGCATCACCAGTAATATAGGGGGGCGTCACCTAATAGGGGGCACTTATACATCAGACAGCATCACCAGTAATATAGGGGGGCATCACCTAATAGGGGGCACTTATACATCAGACAGCATCACCAGTAATATAGGGGGGCATCACCTAATAGGGGGCACTTATACATTAGAGCCTCGTGTGGTGCAGAGTGTAAGCTCTCGCCTACGACCTGGAGGTTGCAAGTTCGATTCCCACATGAATCAGGTAGCCGGCTCAAGGTTGACTCAGCCTTCCATCCTTCCGAGGTCGGTAAAATGAGAACCCAGCTTGGTGGGGGGTAATTAAGTAACAATTACCTGAAAGCGCTGCGGAATAAGTTGGCGCTATACAAATACCATGATTTGATTTTTTTGATACATCAGACAGCATCACCAGTAATATAGGGGGGGGCGTCACCTAATAGGGGGCACTGATACATCAGACAGCATCACCAGTAATATAGGGGGGGGGGGGGGCATCACCTAATAGGGGGCACTTATACATCAGACAGCATCACCAGTAATATAGGGGGGGCATCACCTAATAGGGGGCACTTATACATCAGACAGCATCACCAGTAACATGGGGGGGACATCACCTAATAGGGGGCACTTATACATCAGACAGCATCACCAGTAATATAGGGGGGGGGGCGTCACCTAATAGGGGGCACTTATACATCAGACAGCATCACCAGTAATATAGGGGGGGCGTCACCTAATAGGGGGGCACTTATACATCAGACAGCATAACCAGTAATATAGGGGGGGGGGGCGTCACCTAATAGGGGGCACTGATACATCAGACAGCATCACCAGTAATATAGGGGGGGCATCACCTAATAGGGGGCACTTATACATCAGACAGCATAACCAGTAATATAGGGGGGCATCACCTAATAGGGGGCACTTATACATCAGACAGCATCACCAGTAATATAGGGGGGGGGGGGGGCATCACCTAATAGGGGGGCACTTATACATCAGACAGCATCACCAGTAATATAGGGGGGGGGGGGGGGGGGGGGGGGGCATCACCTAATAGGGGGCACTTATACATTAGAGCCTCGTGTGGTGCAGAGTGTAAGCTCTCGCCTACGACCTGGAGGTTGCAAGTTCGATTCCCACATGAATCAGGTAGCCGGCTCAAGGTTGACTCAGCCTTCCATCCTTCCGAGGTCGGTAAAATGAGAACCCAGCTTGGTGGGGGGTAATTAAGTAACAATTACCTGAAAGCGCTGCGGAATAAGTTGGCGCTATACAAATACCATGATTTGATTTTTTTGATACATCAGACAGCATCACCAGTAATATAGGGGGGGGCGTCACCTAATAGGGGGCACTGATACATCAGACAGCATCACCAGTAATATAGGGGGGGGGGGGGCATCACCTAATAGGGGGCACTTATACATCAGACAGCATCACCAGTAATATAGGGGGGGCATCACCTAATAGGGGGCACTTATACATCAGACAGCATCACCAGTAACATGGGGGGGACATCACCTAATAGGGGGCACTTATACATCAGACAGCATCACCAGTAATATAGGGGGGGGGGGGCGTCACCTAATAGGGGGCACTTATACATCAGACAGCATCACCAGTAATATAGGGGGGGCGTCACCTAATAGGGGGGCACTTATACATCAGACAGCATAACCAGTAATATAGGGGGGGGGGCGTCACCTAATAGGGGGCACTGATACATCAGACAGCATCACCAGTAATATAGGGGGGGCATCACCTAATAGGGGGCACTTATACATCAGACAGCATAACCAGTAATATAGGGGGGCATCACCTAATAGGGGGCACTTATACATCAGACAGCATCACCAGTAATATAGGGGGGGGGGGGGGCATCACCTAATAGGGGGGCACTTATACATCAGACAGCATCACCAGTAATATAGGGGGGGGGGGGCATCACCTAATAGGGGGGCACTTATACATCAGACAGCATAACCAGTAATATAGGGGGGGGGGCATCACCTAATAGGGGGCACTTATACATCAGACAGCATCACCAGTAATATAGGGGGGGGGGGGGGGCGTCACCTAATAGGGGGGCACTTATACATCAGACAGCATAACCAGTAATATGGGGGGGGAATCACCTAATAGGGGGCACTTATATATCAGACAGCATCACCAGTAATATAGGGGGGGGGGGGGCATCACCTAATAGGGGGCACTTATACATCAGACAGCATCACCAGTAATATAGGGGGGGGGGGGGGCATCACCTAATAGGGGGCACTTATACATCAGACACCATCACCAGTAATATGCGGGCACGTGGCATGTGATATCTAGCGGTAACAAGTCCCCTATTGGCTTCACTATATTTTGCATCAGGAACGACCAGCACTGCTGATGTCCACGCCCCCGAGGTGCAGCTCGCCTCCTCTCTTACATTCGCTGTCTGCTGACTTGCTGCGCCGTCGTATCACACGTATCGCATGAAACAATTCCTGCACTCGCAAAGTAACACACCCCTAGCTGCCTCCAACAAACCCCTTGTCACAGGCCTGTGGACAGCTACCTAAAGTCTCTCATGGTGTGCACAACTAACCGAGGCCGAGCCTCACTTACGTGTCCTTCTGGCAGGAGATGCGGCCCCTACTGACCCTCACTATGTTGGGGGCCACAGTGCCGCTGCTCCGCTTTCTGGCTTCAGTCTCTGGTCAGGCACTGTCCTGCCTATTCCCTATGCAGGCAGCAGGACCAGACACCGATTCACAGTCTCCTACACTAGGGAACTTGCCATGGCCCCCTGTATGTCCGCCAGGTCACGGCCTCCGCCACTTCACTGCTGGTGCTACTCCTGGGCTCTACTGCGTCACATATTGCTGCATCCTCTTTTTGTGTCACAACTGTTTTTTTTCTATCGGTCCAAGATGGCATGCATCTCTTAGGGGTAGGGCTCCGATTGATGGGCAGTATGGGCAGCCACTTGGGGCCCGAAGCTGAAAACACCCCCTAATGTCCATGCTGTAATTAGTATGGCAGCACCAAAGTACTCTGGAGAGCTGGCTGCTGGAATAAGATCGGGGAAGTCGTGTTACAATCAATGCGGCTCCACCACGTCGGTGCAGGGAGGAAAGGCAGAGGAGCCGGACGTCCGAGTTTGAAGAGCGCAGCGGACTGATGATAACATGTGGAGAGCTGAGAGGGGCAAACCGTATCAGTATATACCGCAGGGGAGGAGAAGCATCTGAGGCATGGGCACCAGTACCATTGTGTGCCCGCACTGTCGGGGGGGCGTCCTCTCATCCTCCTAATCCAACAGTCGCGTTGTGTCTGTTGTGAGTGGCAGACTCTACAATGTTACTGTATTGTTGCTGGCCCCAAGCGCACCCAGCTTTCCCATCCTTGGCAAATCTAGACCCCCGCTGGAGGGTGCTGAGCAATAGATCTAAGAGATTCTGCAAAGAGGCGACCGTTTTGTCATTGACTCCTGGTTTTCGCCAGTGCCCGTTCACCATTCCCTGCCTTTTCCTGTCCTGACCTCCTGCCTGTCTCTCAGTTTCCTCAATAACTCCTCCTGTCCTGACCTCAGCCACTATATCAGCTATATCCTTGTCACTCTAGGACCAAACTGGTGCCGCTGCACCAAGACTACTCTTGGGGGACACTGCCTCTAAAACCAGATCCTGCTTGGAGGGGTTAAAGCATGAAAACACGGGGACCTCCAAATGTTGCCTTCAGGAATAGTCTGAAGTCAAATCAGTCTGACACAGTGGGTCCATGCCCGATGCATCCACAAAAGCAGCTTGGTCCTGTTACTGTATCTATGTAGGAAGCTTTGTCCTGCTACAGAATTTATGGAGTAAGCTAATTTCTGGTACTATATCAATGTAGCAAGCTTGGTTCTGTGACCACATCTATGCTGCAATCTTATTTCTGTTACTGTATTTATGCAGTAAACTTGGTTCTGTTACCATATCTACAGTATGTAGTAAGGATGATTAGAGTATTGTATTTAATTAATACATTTGGTCTGGTTACCGTATCTATGCAGTCAGCTCATATCTGGTAACCTATCTCAGTAGCGAGCTGGGTGTTCTTGCCATATCTATGGAGTAAGCTCATTTCTTATACTGTATGTAGAAAAGCTTGGTCCCATTGCCGTTACCGCATGTATGCCGTAAGATTGCTTCTGGTACCATATCTATGGAGTAAACTTTGTGTTGTTAGTGTTATGTGTGTCATAAGCTTGGTCGTGGTATCATATCTATTTAGTAATAATCTTGGTGCAGTTACCATATCTATGTAGTTCTGTTACTGAATCTATGTAGCAAGCTTGGTTCTGTTACTGTATCTATACAGTATGGTTCATTCTGGTTGCATATCTATGTAATAAGCTTGGTGTTGTAACCTTATGTAAGTAGTAAGCTCAGTTCTGCTACCATATCAAAATAGTAATCTAGCTTGGTGCTGCTAGCTTGGTTCTGGTACTGTATCTGTTTAGTAAATGTAAGACCATTGTAAAACCTTACACCGGTGGGGGGACCCACAGTTTTCATACAACCCAGGTCCCGTGGTGGACTTAATTCGCCCCTACATAGAGCGTATGGATGCAGCTGGGAGAACATACTTTGACTGCGTTTCTTGCGTTGCGGGAGAAGGATGGTTTTCACTCACACACAACATCCTATGACAGCGATCCCTGCGCTGCGGGACGAGGACGGTTCTCACTCACACACAACATCCTATGACAATGAATGCTGCGCTGCGGGATGAGGACGGTTCTCACTCACACACATCTTATGTCAGTGATTCCTGCACTGCGGGACGAGGACCGTTCTCACTCACAAACAACATCCTATGATAGTGCTCCCTGCGCTGCGGGACGAGGACGGTTCTCACTCACACACAACATTCTATGACAGCGATCCCTGCGCTGCGGGACGAGGACGGTTCTCACTCACACACAACATCCTATGACAATGAATGCTGCGCTGCGGGATGAGGACGGTTCTCACTCACACACATCTTATGTCAGTGATTCCTGCACTGCGGGACGAGGACCGTTCTCACTCACAAACAACATCCTATGATAGTGCTCCCTGCGCTGCGGGACGAGGACGGTTCTCACTCACACACAACATTCTATGACAGCGATCCCTGTACTGCGGGACGAGGACGGTTCTCACTCACACACAACATCCTATGACAATGAATTCTGCGCTGCGGGATGAGGACGGTTCTCACTCACACACAATATCCTATGACAGCGATCCCTGCGCTGCGGGACAAGGATGGTTCTCACTCACACACAACATCCTATGACAGCGATCCCTGCGCTGCGGAACAAGGACGGTTCTCACTCACACACAACATCCTATGACAGCGATCCCTGCGCTGCGGAACAAGGACAGTTCTCACTCACACACAACATCCTATGACAGCGATCCCTGCGCTGCAGGACGAGGACGGTTCTCACTCACACACAACATCCTATGACGAGTTCTACGCTGCGGGACGAGGATAGTTCTCACTCACAAACAACATCCTATGATAGTGCTCCCTGCGCTGCGGGATGAGGACGGTTCTCACTCACACACAATATCCTATGACAGCGATCCCTGCGCTGCGGGACAAGGATGGTTCTCACTCACACACAACATCCTATGACAGCGATCCCTGCGCTGCGGGACAAGGATGGTTCTCACTCACACACAACATCCTATGACAGCGATGCCTGCGCTGTGGTATGGGGACGGTTCTCACTCACTCACACACAACACCCTATGACAGCGATCCCTGCGCTGCGGGACGAGGACGGTTCTCACTCACACACAATATCCTATGACAATGAATTCTGCGCTGCGGGACGAGGATAGTTCTCACTCACAAACAACATCCTATGATAGTGCTCCCTGCGCTGCGGTATGAGGACGGTTCTCACTCACACACAACATTCTTTCCCACAATTCAGGAAAACTCAGAAAATTAAAATTGCAGACAATAAAACTGGTAAGAAAGTCGTCTCTCATGGGAAGGGGACGTTGTGCTGGGTCTCTGCGCAGCATCTTGTGGACAGGACAGGGGCGCCCTGTGAGAAGAAAAAGCTTCCCAGCTCCGAGCCACAGTAGGCGCCGCAACATCTGTACTCCGTCTGTGGGAATTCAGGCCTCGTGCATGTAATTAGGAATCACTAATGAACGACATGCCGCAGGGCCACCAGCTATGTCATGTCTACTGGCTGCGCTGTAGGTATAGGGGGGCTCTGGGGCCCTATATGTGCCTCTACCACACAATGCTATAGATACCCTCTGCTATAGATACCCTCTGCTATAGATACCCTCTACCCGTTGGAGGTCGGGGTTATTGATTCTGCATTGGGGTCTTCTGACCACAGACAATTCTCACAGCGAAGTTCTGGGACTGTAATATAGTCCTTATCAATAATCGAGGGGGCAGAGCTGACACCCCCTTCCTGCTACAGCGCTGCATCCCCCACATTCAGCCACGTCCCCAGGATTCAGACTGCCACTGGTCAGAAAAGGAGCACCCAGGAGGTGACTACAGTATAAAATGTGACTGCAGCTCTGGATGTGACTGGAGTACAAGACATAACATCAACACAGAACACTGGCTGCAGCTCTAGATGTGACTAGAGTACAAGACATAATATCACCACAGAATAGTGCTGCAGCTCTAGATGTGACTAGAGTACAAGACATAATATCACCACAGAATAGTGGCTGCAGCTCTGGATGTAACTGCAGTACAAGACATAATATCACTACAGAATAGTGGCTGCAGCTCTAGATGTGACTGGAGTATAAGACATAATATCACCACAGAGTAGCGACTGCAGCTCATGATGTGACCGGAGTATGAGACATTATGTAGCAGCAGAAAAGTGACTGCCACTCTGGATGTGACTGGAGTACAAGAAATAATATCACCACAGAATAGTGGCTGCAGCTCTAGATGTGACTGCAGTATAAGACATAATGTCACCACAGAATAGTAGCTGCAGCTCTAAATGTGACTGCAGTATAATGCATAATATCACCACAGAATACTAGCTGCAGCTCTATATGTGACTGTAGCATAAGACATAATATCACCACAGAATAGTGGTTGCAGCTCTAGATGTGACTGGAGTACAAGACATAATATCACCACAGAATAGTGGCCGCAGCTTTATATGTAACTGGAGTATAAGACATAATATCACCACAGAATAGTGGCTGCTGCTCTGGATGTGAGCGGAGTATGAGACATTATGTAGCAGCAGAATAGTGACTGCAGCTCTGGATGTGACTGGAGTATAGGGCATAATATCACCACAGAATAGTGGCTGCAACTCTAGATGTGACTGGAGTACAAGAAATAATATCACCACAGAATAGTGGCTGCAGCTCTAGATGTGACTGGAGTACAAGAAATAATATCACCACAGAATAGTGGCTGCAGCTCTAGATGTGACTGGAGTATAAGACATATCACCACAGAATAGTGGCTGCAGCTCTTGATGTGACTGGAGTATAAGACATAATATCCCCACAGAATAGTGGCTGCAGCTCTAGATGTAACTGGAGTATAAGGCATAATATCACCACAGAATAGTGACTGCAGCTCAGGATGTGACTGGAGTATAAGACATAATATCACCACAGAATAGTGGCTGCAGCTCTAGATGTAACTGGAGTACAAGACATAATATCACCACAGAATAGTGGCTGCAGCTTTATATGTAACTGGAGTATAAGACATAATATCACCACAGAATATTGGCTGCAGCTCTGGATGTGAGCAGAGTATAGGACATAATATCACCACAGAATAGTGGCTGCAGCTCCAGATGTGACTGGAGTATAAGACATAATATCACCACAGAATAGTGGCTGCAGCTCTAGATGTAACTGGAGTACAAGACATAATATCACCACAGAATAGTGGCTGCAGCTTTATATGTAACTGGAGTATAAGACATAATATCACCACAGAATAGTGGCTGCAGCTCTGGATGTGAGCGGAGTATGAGACATTATGTAGCAGCAGAATAGTGGCTGCAGCTCTAGATGTGACTGGAGTATAAGACATAATATCACCACAGAATAGTGGCTGCAGCTTTAGATGTTACTGGAGTATAAGACATATCACCACAGAATAGTGACTGCAGCTCAGGATGTGACCGGAGTATGAGACATTATGTAGCAGCAGAATACTGGCTGCAGCTCTAGATGTGACTGGAGTACAAGAAATGATATAACAGCAAAATAGTGATTGCAGCTCTGGATGTAACTGGAGTATAAAACATATCACCACAGAATAGTGGCTGCAGCTCTAGATGTGACTGGAGTACAAGACAAGATGTAACAGCAAAATAGTGATTGCAGCTCTGGATGTAACTGGAGTGTAAGACATAATATCACCACAGAACAGTGGCTACAGCTCTGGATGTGACTGTAGTAGAAGACATGATGTAACAGCAAAATTGTAACTGCAACACTGAATGTGACTGGTGTAACAGCAGATTAGTGACTGCAGCTCTAGATGTGACTAGAGTATGAAATATGATGTACAGTAACTGAAGAATTGTGGCTGCAGCACTGGATGTGACCAGAGTACAAGATATAATATAACACCAATATTGTGACTGCAGCTCCAATTGTGACTAGAGATCTAAGACAATATTGTGATTGCTGCTCTGGATGTAACTGGAGTGGATATGCTGTAACAGCAGGATTGTGACTGCTACTCTGCATGTGACTGGATTATATGTAGTTGCAGAATTGTGGTGCAGCACTAGATGTGAATAGAATATAAAAGACTATGTTCCAAAAGAACAATGATGCAGATTTGTAGGTGAGTGGAGTAAAGTGCATGATGTAACTGTTGAATTGTGGATGCAGCTCTGGATGTGACTGGAGTATAAAACAGGATGTTACAGCAATATTGTGACTACTGCTTTTGATTTGATTGGAGTATAAAACATGATGTAATAGCAGTATTGTAACTGCTGCTCTGGATGTGACTAGAGTGTAACACATGACGTACAGTAACAGTAGTATTTTGACTGCTGCTTTGGATGTGACTGGAGTCTAATACGTAAGGCACTGTAACAGCAAAATTGTTACTGGAGCTGTTGAGTACAAGATACGCTGTCTAAGCAGACTGATGAATGCATCTAGGTAGGTGACTCCTGACTTGTGGATGCAGCTCTGGAGGTGAATGGAGTATAAGACATGGGATGTAGGTGTAAATAGTTCAGTGCTGTCTGAGAATTACTAACTATTGCTAGGCGTGTCGCCCGCGTTCTCATGGGCCTTGTGTTTGGTTGCATCGTCCTAGTAGCCGCCTCTTCACACTACACCCCCCTGTGAGAACGGACGATCCATCTCGCCCTCACGCTGTCATTCATCAGACGTCAGCCCGCTAATAACAAGCAGCTGCGGACGAGACGAACTCCAGAGCGTATTGTATACAGCAGCGCCCACCGCGTTACGTATCTGTACTGGGGCATCTGTATACGACTACTCGTCCATAGGAAATATGGCGCAGCAGTGCCACCCAGACGAAGCTGTCCGTATGGGGGATTACCGCCATCCATCTGACCAAATCAAAAAGGAAACCGCCAACAAGCAGGATAGATGCTACTTCTAGGCGCACTTCCCAACATCAGGGGGATTCATGAAACCGATGATGGAGGCGGCAGACCGCTCGCGCTGCGCAGAATTACTAGCCCCGTGATCCCCACACTTATATAGGACAAGCCCCAACTTATGGAAATGAAAGCACAAATAGTCCCCGCGCGGAGACCTCAACGTGAAGGAGCCCCTCGATGGGCGATACGTGGCGAGCGTGCCAAAATGGGAGTGGCCGTCCAAGGGGCGTGGCAACAAAGCAGGAGTAGAACTATTTAGAATATTGTAGTAGTATTTAAAACCATGAATTTAATGTATACACCCCGTATACCCTCCAGTAATCTACACCCCCCTGATGAGATACAGCATAAGACAAGCTTAGATACAGCAGCTCAGCGCTAGTACACCTCCATATAACAGCCAGTGATAGTTATTACAGTGCAGTTACCTCCAGCGATCACAAGTGACATCTTCTCTGTCCGCTTTCCTTTTTCTTCTCTCTAGGCCCATACCGCCATCTATATTTCTTCCAGCCATGACTCTTCTCTGCACACACACTCGCCATCCAGCTGCTACCTCTGCCTTCCTGTGCCCCCAACATAATAATAGTGCTCAAAAAAGTAATAATGTCCCGACCTACCGTAACAGTAAGGCTCATCACAAAATCGTTATATTGCCCTCTTAGTGCCTTTCTTTTTGCTCCATACAGTAATCATCCTGTTGTGCCTCCTTAATAGTACTAATGCCCCTTAGGTCACCATAGTTATAGTGCCCCCTTTATGCCCCTCAGAAAGTAACAGTGTCTGTTTTGTGCCCCCCCACAAGGTGATAGTACTCAGGTAACCTCTATGTGCCTCCTACAAAGTAATAGTACTCCCATGAAGTAACAGCAGCCCTCAGTGCTCCCCACAAAGAATCGGTGCCCCCTTTGTCCCTTGCACAAGTCCCTCCACTTCTCGCTGGCTGCTAAGTGTTTCTTAATCAGTTCCCTACTTGCATTGTAGTTATCTGCAGTGGTCTTCTCCTGTCTGCTCCTCTCAGAGCAGATCTACAGTTGTTCTCGTCTGTTTAGAGCGGACAGAAAAGGACTATTGCAGATATCACACGGACAGGAGGAGACCATTGAAGATAATATTGCACTACACTGCCAGTAGGGAACTGGTTGATTACCTGGGTGAATGGAGGGGTCACTGGGTGAGGGAGCACAAAACTCAGGTGACTCCCAGGAAAACCATAAGACTTGACATGCCTACATATGACCCCCTTATCAGAGACTTAAAGTATAGACCTCAGACCCGCAAAATAAAAATAGTCCCCCCCCAAAAATATGGTCCCCAGGTGGATCCCCCATATGGTACCTATTAAGGTAGATCACATCCACCTCAATAGGTACTTCGACTACACCCTCTTAACACCTCAGATCAGCCCCCTTTAATGCAGAGCCTAGACCAGACACCCTTTAACAGACCCCCCCCCCATTTAAACAGACCCCTTCTTTATACATATCGCAGAGTAGCCCACCTCGTTCTTTATACAAAGCAGACCTCCTCCCCACATGATACCACTGCTGACACCATCCTGTATCGGGATCTTGCCCGCGGTAGCACGAAGATGCAAAGGAGTGCAGGAATGGAGAGCTGTGAGAAAGACCCTGACACAAGGGTGATGTCTCTGCTGTTCGGGACATCTTTCCTTTTCCTTTTGGGGGTCTCATACACATTTTGGAAGCACTGGCAATTAAAAGGGGATCACAGTAATAGACTCCCACTTTCCTCGTTGGCTAGCAATGGTCGGACAGCTATGGCTGAAGATACCAAAGCTCATGATGTAGATACAGAATAAGGGCATCCCCAGGACTTTTGGGTAGTGTTGGTTGCTATAGGTCCCACCATGATGTCTGTCCAGCCGTACATAATACAATGACTTACCATCAGAAGCCTTGGGGTTAATGTCATGATGGACACTATGGATTTGTGTGACTAGTCAGGCTGATCTGACCCTATTGATTGGTTGTCAGGGAGAACTTTCATCCCCTGAGACTCCTCTACCAGGTTGTATTAAAGTTGTTCCCAAGACTCTGGTGAATGTACTGGAAGGCACGAGGGGAATGATGCCGATTATTGGAGAGCCACCAGACCCTTCTCTGCCTTAGGGTGCTTTTACACGAAATGACTTGTGATTCTTATGAGGAGCCTGTGTATCCAGGCAACATAAATCATTCGCTTGTTCGCTTGCAGTGAATGAGACCGACTGAACAATTGGTATTTAAACCGAACGATCAGCGAACGGGCCAACGATGATTTTCATGCTTGCATCAAAGATGTGGTCCATCAAAGAATTCTAGACTATGAGGGACACAAGACAAGTCTGTGCATCCCGGAGAGGCAGTGTATTGTATGCCAAATAGTACTTGTAGCTGTACTGGATGCTATGTAACATGGACCAAGGGGTCTCCAGTATCAGGTCATCCATTGATTCTCCAGGTGGTAAATCAGGATCCTGGAGGATTGGCTGTAAGGAGGAATGATGATCTGGAGAACATTACTGCAAATTCGTAGTTATAAAAATCACTGCACACGTCATAACCGTCCTGAAATCCTCAAGAGTCTCCAAGACACTTTTGAAGGTAGATTAGGCGCTGCCTAACCACAAGGTTGGGGTCCCCACATCTCCCTGCCACCAGTGCCCATAAATCACGTTGGCCTGGTCTACACATATATCAGAGATTGCACCTCGGGGTTAGAACCTCGTAGATGTCAGGTCACCCGGGGTAAGATGCATGGCCTGTCTGCTTTGGACCGAGTCTACATGAGGTGGAAGGTGTCACCAGTTGATGATGGATGACTCTTCCCATCGGTGAATCTTGACGTTTCTGTCACCACAAATAGGCTTCATGTTGTGAGCATGTGTGGCAGTGATACCTGTCACCTCCCCGGGCCATAAAGCATGATGGGTGGAATGTTGTCTCTGAAGGAACCTTACTTGGCTTGTCTGTTCTTGTCATCTACACCTCGACACATTGGGTTCCTGTTTCTTGCCAATTTCTCTGTTCTTTTTACCACAAAAAGGCCCTCACACCCCAGACGGCCGCACTGCTCCTGTATAGTCTACTCCAAGGAAATCATGTCAACTTGAGGTGAAAATGCCGGTCAGCACTCAGTAATTATGTGAGGGTGATGAGTCCGCCCTACGGGACTTGGTCCTAGCATTGAATGGTCTCCATCCGTATAGATATTGACTGTGATGTTGACCATTTCTTCACAATGGTCGGTAATTATTACACAGGGTAGTGCCACGATCTGCAGACATTTCGACTAGGATTCGGGTCTTGGTCCTGAAGTTCGATTTTATCTAAATTATAATAGAGATTAGTTGTTTACTGAGAGACTACTAAGAGTAGGGACCGCTCATGTAGAGTAGATCTTGGCCATTTAGAGGAGCTTGGCAGGCTCATGCTCACTCAGTTGCCTCACAGAAATGATGATCTGTGTCAGAAGTCTCAAATATTCTACTAATGCACCGAACGGCCTGTTTATTAATAAGCGAATTGAACGTTAGGCCTCCTTTGGCTTTCAGAAATGCACAAATTGATTGTGGTGGCCATCCGCGGTATCGGAGGACCCAGGATGTGCCAAGAAAACCTCCCGCTCACTATTACACTTCTTCTATGAGCCTAACAGGAAGGGGTCAGCGATTCATGCTGCTTGCGCCAAATTCTGACCTTCCATTAGCACGGGGCCACAGAGATCTGGGTCCATCTGACCAGGAGATGTTTCTCCGCTGCTCAGTGATACAAGTTTTGCGCTCTTTTGTCTCCAGGAGTCTCATCCTTCTGTTTCTCTTAGACACAATGGCGCTGGAGCTGGTCGTCCGCTGTTATACCCCATCCGTGCGGAGGAACGGTGAGTTGTGTGCATGGATACATTAGTTGGAGCAGCAGTGTTAAATTCGACTGCTACTGACTGTTGGTCAGAGTGATTCCTAACATCCTCCTCCGACCCCTTTCAGTGATGAGTTGTTTCCATGCACAGGATCCCCTTCCGCTGGCTGTTTTCCTCGAGCACACCATTCTCAGTAGACTCTCCACACTGTTACACGAGAAAACCCCACATGGTTGCTAGTAACATCCCGGCCCGGCTAGTGTAGCACTGATGACCGGCCTCGTTGGAAGTCGCTCAGATCGTTGGATTTTCCCATCTAATGTGGATTCACACTAAACTGATCCACAGAAAACTTGTCACGTGATTTTATGCTCCGGGGTCACGGGGAGAATATCCATACTGGGAAGATCCAAACGTGAGAGGGCCGGGGGCTCTAATGAAGTTGCCAGCTGATGTATTGTGTTGCAGATAGAGCCAGCTGAAGTTTGTCTTGGCATCTCATTGCTGTTGATGGGGCTTCCATTATCCATCAGCTAAGATTGGTAGATTATTCCTGAGGGAGACGCAGTTTGGGACCTTTAAATCTGAGATCCAGTTCACTCCTGTAAGCCAATGACTCTGAGCTGGGGTTAGTTTTAGGGGACCAAAGTTGAGTTGGAAACTCAGAGAAGGCATGGAAGACCTCAAAGTCTCTCAGACCTCCGGGAAGGTTGCAACTTATTTTCTGGTCAGAGGATACCTTCCAGTTTGACCCCCTGGATGAAGCTAAGGGTGAAATGTGCTTGTTGGGGCGCAGGGATTTCCAGAGCCTCGGTCATGTGGTAACACTTCATTATGTGCATGACATTGAGCTTGGTTGTGCCTATTGTATGTTGACGCTCTTTAGGAACCTCTTATATGTGTGACCTTGGTGATGTAGTTCTCTTGTGTTGATGCTGCATTTCCTTCATGTTCCTTTTTTTAAAAAAATGTTTTTATTATATATCTAATTATCGAAAAACAATTTTTTTAAGGATAACTTCTGCAGTCCTGTCTTGGATATTGATTTTGAAGTGTTTGACCCTGCAGCCAAGGAATGATGGAGAATGAACTAGAGCAAGTATGGAGCCCCATATAAGCCTTTACTTCTGGTCCCCCTCTTCCTATGTAGAGTAGGAAGGGATGCAATATATTCGGCCATATAAGTACATGACCGGGCAACCAAATGCTCCCATAAGGAGCAGATACATGATTAATGAGAATGTAGAGGAGGAGAGAACTTTTCAACCAAGGCTTTTTTTTCACCCCATAATCAATCCCCTTTTTTTCTTTGACTAGATGACATCATCTTATAAAATCCTAAAATGCTAGAGTTGGAAGGGACCTCCAGTGTCATCGGGTCCAACCCTCTGCTCAGTGCAGGATCACTAAATCATCCCAGACAGATATTTGTCCAGCCTCTGTTCAAAAACTTCCATTGAAGGAGAACTCCCCACCTCCCGTGGTAACCTGTTCCACTCATTGATCCCCTCACTGTCTAATATCTAATTTGTGTCTCCTCCCTTTCAGTTTCATCCCACTGCTTCTAGTCTTTCCCGTTCCTCATGGGACATGATTTGCAGACCGCTCACCATTCTGGTAACTCTTCTCTGAACTTGCCTCAGTTTGTCTTTTTTTAAAGTAGGGTGCCCAGAACTGGACACAACATTCCAGATGAGGCCTGACTAAAGAAGAGTAGAGGGGGATAATGACCTCACGTGATCTAGACTCTATGCTTCTCTTAACACATCCCAGAATTATGTTTGCCTTTTTGGCTGCTGCATCACATTGTTGACTCACGTTCAGTCTATGACCTATTAGTATACCCAAATCTTTTTCCCATGTGCTGCTGCTTAGCCCAATTCCCCCCATTCTGTATGTCCTTTTTTCATTTTCCATGTCCAGATGTAGGACTTTGCATTTCTCCTTGTTAAATACCATTCTGTTGGTTGCTGCCCACTGCTCAAGCTTTTGTAGATCTTTTTGAATACTCTTATGACAACTTCTTATTCATCAGTAACTCCAATATGTATTTTGAAAGGTCCTACAATATTCTATGGGAAAATGGTTCCCAATGTAGGGATTAACATGACATAACTCCGCGTGTAACCTCTCCACCAGTAGTTTTAGAGTGAGCACAAGAATCGTGTTAAAGGCACATTGTGAAGTAATGATCCTCTGCAGTCACCTAATGAGAAGAGGATGAGGGAACATTCATGTCTACCATCCGTAACTCTGCTCTGCGTATTTAGCTGCCATTCTTTAGCCCCAGCATATACATCTCCAAACTTCCCACTCCCACATGAAACATTGATACGATCCGGGATGCTGAGAGCTATTGGGATTTCAGCTTTGGCAGAAGCAGTGATCGTGGACTCTTTCCAGCGGGATAATTGAAAACAGCTTCCTTGTCACTCGGCTGTGCCAGAGACTTTTGGCTTCTGGTGTGAGAGAATGAAATATCCTCCTGGGAAGGTCCTGGAAGATGTACGATTCACTTTCGGAAACTGGAAAGTCGGAAGATGCGTGCAGTAGGAAAGGTTTTATATAGGGAGAAGCAGCTTCGAAGCCTTCCCAAAAAATGTCAGCTCTGCGTGTGCCAGCAACGGCATGGCCCGCGCACCTGGTGACCTGCGATGCTCTGCAGATGAGCAACAGACTCGGAGGAAATGGAATATTATCTTCTCATCTCCTTCTATTGTTAACAAGTAAAGTAGGTGAGAGGCAGGATGTGGGACGTACAAAGACGCTGAATGGAGCTATAGGACATCCAATAACCAGACGTTATTAAATAGTCACACGGGTGCAGAGCAATGCCGCAACTCCACCCTAGCCAGACACTCAACGTGCCTTAACCACGAGACCAGCCCCACAGCAAATCTAGGCCTAGTATAGCATCCCCATCTAATCCCACACCCCGTGATAGGAGGTGACGTGTTTACCAACCATCTACCAAAGGGGATAGTGACTCCTTCTACTAGTGCCATGAAGAGCGAGGTCAAGGTGAGATGGACAGCACTCCATGTGCCCCATGGCAGCCAAAGGAGGTCGCTCTAGGATAGGCACTCATGGCCATGTATTGGTATAGAAGTGCATTGGAAATATGGTGGGGTTGTCAAAACAGATGTCTACAAGGTGACACATCAAGATATAGAGGCAGTTCATAGATGAACAGTCCTTCTCTTGTTTACGTACCCAAAGTACCTAAAAGTTGACTCTGTATAGATTGCTCTCCAGCATCACTATCCACCATAGAAGTCAATGAAATGCATGTAGATCCCATCACTCTTCATCATGAAGTTACTGGAGTCCATTCAGATCCAATCACTATCCATCATAGATGTCAGTGTAATCAATTTACATCTAATCACTGTCCACCATAGAAGTCACTATATTCAGATCCCATCACAATCCATCCTAGACACTACAGGAGTCTATTCAGATCCAATCACTATCAACCATAGATGTCAATGTAATCAATTTACATCCAATCACTGTCCACCAGGAAAGATATTGTAGTTCATTCAGATGAATAAGAATGTACTCTGAAAGTTACTATGGTCTGTTCAGATCCCATCACCATCTACTGTAGAAGTCAGTGTAATTAATTCTGATCCCATCACTATCCATCATGTAAGTTACAAGCATCCATTTAGATCCCATCACTATTCACCATAGAAGTTGCTGAAGTCCATTCAGATGCAATCACTATCCACCATGGAAGTCACTGGGGTCCATTAAGATCCTATAGAAGTTAATGATGTTCAATCAGATGCAATCACTTTTGCACCACAAAAGTCACTGGAGTTTAAACAGATCCCATCATTATCCACCATGAAGGTTACTGGAATCCATTCAGATCCCATCACTATCCACCATGCTTTCCTGCAGCAGAACACCTAGATGTGGGGTAACCCCTTCAATGGTTGTGCCCCTTCCCCAATTCATCCCTCAAAGCAGGTCCCCTCTCCTATTTCCCCTAGAAGTCACAGCAGAGTGTCCTCCAATAGTCCTAAAGCCCTAACTTCTTTTCTACTTGAAGTCTCAGCAGTGGCTCTGCAGTTATCCCCAGTAGTCACAACACATTTCCCCTCCATCAAGCAGTTACAATATGGTTCCTTTACCCTCCACCAGGCCTGTCCTCTTTTCCCCTTATTAGCAGAGCAGGGCTGACCAGCACCCGGTGACCCCCAGTAGCGTTCCAAGTAGATGGAGGAAAAAGGGAAGGGGTGGTGGCTTGGAGGAGGCCATATTTAAGAAGCCAACTCTGGGTTGCTCCCCTGCAGATGTAAGCGAAGGTCAGGGGCCCTAGTCCATCTGCCCTGCCCTGGCGGAGGCAGCTCTTAGAAGCTATGCAAGTGTTGCCGCTAGGGTAAGGGGAGGACCTTCACCACCCGGCTTTAGGGACCCCAGGTCACATCATCTCTTCATTTTCGTCTTAAAGAGAGGAGACCATATAAGGGTGAGGAACACAACCAGTCTTTTTGTATAAATAGGTTTGCAACAGTTGCCTTCCGAGAGCAAAGAGGCATGATGGGTTCCTACAGCCGCGCAGGGGGTCAAGGAGGAATGTGGTCCGTCTCTGATGGGGAGGCAGTGATGGTTGCCATAACTGCATGAAATTCAGGATGAGTGATATCTTTGCCCTGATTTACTCTTTGATATCAGCTTTCTGAGATTAAGGGGACTGGAGTTTTTTTGGTCAAAGTATGAGCTGGCTCAGACAGAACCCGAGTGGCGGGATTTTATGGTTCAAGCAATTTCCCACCAGAATGACACTAAAAGAGTGACCGTTTTGACTAATAACAAATCTGTCTCTTATGTTGGCATCATGACATGGATGAGCAGGTATAGGAATGTTCTCCATCCTCCCCAGAAGAACAGAGATGCACATGGTATCTGGTTAGGGGCTGGACTTTCATTGTGAAGTTGAAATATGCAGGTAATTCTCTACATTCCTGGGAATGGATATAATTCTGGTTTTCCTCCAGTGGCAGCTGAGGGTCTACTGCAGGTGTGGTGACCCCACAGATTTTAGCGCACACTGAATGGTGCTGTGTGAGGGGAGAGATCATCCACCCCTCATCCCATAGAGACATTCAAGGTAACCTTTGTGGTCCTTTAGGGCATCCAAGCGGGAGAGGCATCAAACTACTGGGTAGAGGGGTAAGCTCATAGAATCCAGGATTGTCCTGGCAGAGTGGTACACCCCTCTGCTGAGATCCCAAGGGACAGTGATGTGGATGAGGAAACTAGAAGGACGGAGAGGGAGGAGGTGGCTGCCAGTTCTGCCGCATCCTCCCGTGAAGACAGTGCAGATGAAGGCGAGAAATAGCAAAAACAGAGGGAAAAGGGTAAGGGAAGAACAAGAAGAAAAAAAAGGGGTTCTCCTTCTGTAGAGTGGGATAATTTGGCCCTACTCTGGTACATATAGCAAAGGAAGGCCCAAGTGGTTCCCCTCTGGTCGACCTCTCTAGCTGGTTACAAGCCCTCGAAAATACCTCCTCTTCCCTGCCAAGGTAAGAGGCCAAGGGTGAGGTGCCAGATAGGGTGGTGGCAGAGATCTTTGAGTAAGGAACCCTGTTGGACACTGGGTCTCCTTCTAGGGGGGATCTGATTTCCTTTGGGAAGGGGGCTACCCTGAAGCCGGAAGGTGAAGGTAATAATGAGAGTGATGATATGGATGTCTCCATTTCTCCAAAAAGAAATACAAGGGAGACCTCTTCCTCTGATAGGGAGGAGGGGGAGAGTAAGAGGAAAGTCATCCAGCTCGATCACCAATGATGGCGGCACTCACCCTGTTGACGCTGGCATCCATTAATATTGCCAGGTGCGGCTAGGTTTGTGGCCTTTGATTTTCTCAGCTGAGTTGAAGCTGACATTTTATTTTTGGAAGACAATATGCTGACAGATTTGTCGGTCATGTACTAAGCTAAGTGTGCGTGGAGGTGCGGAGCCTCCTATTGGTCTCTTGCGGCCGAACCATTTAGCGGGGGTGGCGGTCCTTTTTAAGACCACACCGGTAGAATGCAGATGGATTAACGAGCTGGAAATGGGTAGGTGCCTGATCTTGGATATTCTCATGGGAGGTCAAGTTGCATCTTATTAAAATCTATGGACCCCAGGTTAGGTGGGGGCGCAAAGACCACTTTATGAGAATTAAGCCTTACCTTTTTACAAGCCGGCAAGTGATCTTTGGAGGAAACTTTAATAATGTCACAAGGCTCTGTGATAGAGGAGGCTCCAATGACCAGCTGGGCTATGATAGCGTTGCGTTAAACGGCGTAGTTAGTGAGGCATGCCTCGTGGATGTCCACGTTTTGCACACCCTAGGGCGCATCGGGTCGACTTACTTTAAAGGTAGTAATTGTAGGTCTAGGATAGATAGGCTTTATTTATAGGAGGAAGCCGTCCACCGTTATCGGTGGTAGAGGTGAAATTCTCAGATGTTTGATTCTTTTCACTCTGAATGTTACAAAGCCCCTCGGATGGGCAAAGGTTTATGTAAGCTGAATTTGTCACTCCTGGAAAAAGTGGAAATAAGACAGTCCTTTGAAAAAAAAATTTCAGAGCCAGGAACCACTACTGGGCCTATGAAACAGTAAGTCAAAATGGTGGGAGACGTTTAAACATCGGGTAAGAAGGTTCTTCTGACAGATCTCCAACCTCTGAAGCCTGAACAGAAAGCGTATGTATCAGAGCCTGAGGAGGAAACTCAAGCGTTTGGTCTTGACTGGAGGTAGCCGCGAGGAGATCATCTTCAGAGTGAAATCCTTGCTCAAGAGATGTCAGTATGATAGGCACGCATCTTTGGCTTTTGAGAGGGATTTTGGGAAGTACAGCTAGCCCGACCCCTACATGAACTGCAAGATGTCAGTGAGTTGTCAATTGGTCACGGGTCTGCTAGACAGCACAGGCTCCCTGAAAAGGTCCAGATCAGGCATCCTGGAGGTTGTTAGATCTTTTTACTCACATCTCTTGGGTAGGATGAAACTTAATCTTGACAAAATCTCAGCTTTCCTGGAGGAAACCATTTCTGAACCTTCTCTTCACATTTTGACAAAAAAACAATTACGAAGAGGACGTTGGACTGGTGATTGATGGGCTTCCGTTCAAAAAGTCGCCAAGTCTGGATGGCTTAACATCTGATTTTTTATAAAGCCTTTAAGGACATTTTGGTTCCCCTCTTGACCGAGCTTTTTAATGAATGTCTATCCTCGGGCGTTCTGCCGGAGTCAGGGAGGAGGTCGGCCCTAATTATTCTGTCAAAAGGTAAAGATCCGGTCCGTATTGAGAATTGGCATCCAATAGCGCTCCTCAATGCGGGCAGAAAGATTCTGGAAAAAGTGCTTTTTAGCAGATTGGTGAAATTTGCTCCCGGCTCCTTTCTGGGGCTCAACACTGCTCCGTTCCGAGTCAAAGCAGGTTTAGCGCCGTGCTATGTGTCCGGGAGGCTGTGGAGCGGGGCAGGGTGGGTCTCTGGAAGAGGTTTTTACTTTCCCTGGATCAGGTTAAATCTTTTGATTAAATAAAACATGGCTACCTTTGGTTTGTCCTTTTGAGATACAGTGGGGTTCGTAAATTGGTTAAAAACATTGTATTAAGGAGCCGAGAGTTTCCCGCTTGTGAACAGTTGGGTTGGTCGTCCTTTTTTAGTTGGGTCTGGTGTCAGTCAGTAATGTCCTCTGAGCCCCTTGCTTTACATGTTCGTTGTTGATCCCTTCCTCAGAAGGGTAGACAGGGAACAATTGGCGGGGGTGAGGATCGACCCGGGGGTGCCGGGCTCGACCTTGAGGACAGTCGCGTATGCTGATGACGTTACTATCTTTGTCTCTTCTCATGAGCAGGCAGGGGTGGGTGATGTCGGAAGTTGTTGCTACTTGGAGGTCTGCGGGTCAAAGATCAATCAGGAAAAGTGTGAGAGTGGCTGGGAGGGGGAGATCCTGCTTTGGATCTTCTGGACACTCTTCTAGAACCCCAAGATTCCACAAAAATTTTAGGCATCGATTTCGATCAAGGGAATTATCCAGAGAAAAACTGTGAAGGCAGGTTGAGGAATGCCACTCAAAAGGTGGATCAATGGAAAGGGTGGTCTTTGACCCTGAGAGAAAGGATTTGCTTGATCAAGACATACCTGCTCCCTTTGTTGATGTACCTGGAAAGTGTATGCATTTTGTCAGAACCTCTTTGGTCACGGGTCTACAGCCTGTTCTTCCAGCTTTCCAACTTTTTGAAAGTTAATATCACAAACCTTTCGAAAGAGAGGGCTCCTCTGTGGGTATCCTCCTGTAAGGAATGGTTTCAGCTTTTAATCCAGGAGTGCGAGACAGGAGGGCGTGTGAAGGAATTTTGTACATAGCACGGACATCTTTCGGCTTACGTTCCACCGGTCTTGAAGGTTTTACGCCAATAGGGGCTGACTATGGGGGAAGTCAGGATGCTGGCTAGACGTGTGCTGGACCAGAGGGTTTTGGCAACCCGCTTTCACAGTCCATTGGCCCTCAGAGACTGCCAAGGTGGGGATTTGAGGGTGGGTTTGTCTTTTTTAAATTCGGTAAGAATCCCCTCAAAAAATGTGGGACTTGACCTGGCGCTGATTTCATGGTAAGCTGTATGTAGGGGACAACTTGAAGCACAGGAAGACCGAGGAAAGGGGTTGTCCCCGGGAGGCGTGTGGCAACACCCTGGAGAGCATGGACCACTTTCTGCTTCATTGTCTCTTTAATATAGAGGTATACAAAAGGGTAGGGGCTTCCATCGGTTGGCCTCGGCTGGCTGACCTTACCTACGCCGAGTGGTGTTATGGAGCATTCAGAGATCTGGGTGGCAGGGACCGCTACACTTTATTTTTAGTAAGTCTAGTGGTTAGGTATTACACGTGGAACGCACGGTGTTTAGTATTGACGCATCATAAAATCCTCCTCAAGGACGAAGTAGGAACATTCTCGGTGACCTGGTGAAGGTGCGTTCTCTGGAGTTTGAAAGGTTGGGTAGGCCTCGAGCAGCCTTCCTTTGGAGGGGTTTTTGCTTTGGGGTTCCCTAGCCTGGAGAGCTGTTTCCCGGTGGGGGGCTGGATTCTTTCACCTGAGATTTTGTTATGTTTTAAGCTAAAAGTTGAATATAAGGCTTACGGGACCCGAACCGGGGCTGGAGGTGATGGTTATATATTTTTGTCAATTTTTCCTGTTCTGTATATTTAGGCTGTGGATTATGCATTATATGGTTTTTTGTGGGTGGTATCATGTTGTTTCGTGGGTGGAATCATGTGTTTTGGTGGGGGGCATTATGTTTTGAGTTTTTGTGAGGGGGGGGTAGTATTTATGTCATGTGGGTGTGTATATAAAAAATTTAAAAAAGAAAACAAAAACTTATATGTTTACAAGCATGATTGTCAGGTATTGGCAGTGGACCAGGGGATGGGTAGAGGGTGATGCGTGTGTGGGGAGGGGAGGGGGGCGGGGAATCTAGTTTTACTAATGTGTGTTTTTTCTCTATTTAGTGAATTGGAGTATGCAGCACTGCGGGATTATGGGATAGGGGGTGTCTTGTTTTTGTTGATATGTTTTGTTATGTAGATTTGGTTGTATAAATGGGATCTGTGTGATTGGGGGGGGGGGGGGGGGGGGGACCGGTCTTCACTCTTCTAATGTTTCTGTAAAATTTTGTAACTATGAATATATGTCTGGCTATTATTTCTTGCAAATATTTCTGTTCTGTTATTTTGTAAATATGGATATATGCTTCTTGTGACTGGATTTGGATTTGGCTAATTTTTCAGTTATTTTGCTATTTTTGTTATTACGCCCTGTTATGTTTTTTACTTTTATAATAAAAATATTCACTGTGTTATCTGTAGTGTTACATGGGACTGCAGGTCACATCTACTACATTATCTGTACTCTGTTATCATTGTGTTATCTGTGGTGTTACATGGGACTGCGGGTCACATCTACTACATTATCTGTACTCTGTTATCATTGTGTTATCTGTGGTCTTACATGGGACTGCGGGTCACATCTACTACATTATCTGTACTCTGTTATCACTGTGTTATCTGCGGTGTTACATGGGACTGCGGGTCACGTCTACTACATTATCTGTACTCTGTGATCACTGTGTTATCTGTGGTGTTACATGGGACTGCGGGTCACATCTACTACATTATCTGTACTCTGTTATCACTGTGTTATCTGCAGTTTTACATGGGACTGCGGGTCATATCTACTACATTATCTGTACTCTGTTATCACTGTGTTATCTGTGGTGTTACATGGGATTGCAGGTCACGTCTACTACATTATCTGTACTCTGTTATCACTGTGTTATCTGTAGTGTTACATGGGACTGCAGGTCACATCTACTACTTGTGTTATAGTGGAGAATTAGTTCCGTGACGATCTCCCCCGTGTTCGGACAGGCTGTGAGTCTGGCGCTGGAGGCTGGTGTAATTTCCTGTATTGATGAGTGGTCTGTCGGGCTGCGGCCCCCTCGCCATGTACAGATAGCGCTGATTATCTGGGGTCTCGCAGCCCCTCGCTGTGTGTATGGGCCCCTGATTTGCTCCCCTCCTCTCTGAAGCGCTGCAGCTGCTGTGGACATGGCGCTTTGTAGTGACAATGAGCAAACAGCCAGCATGGCCGCCGCTATCTGAGCGTACGCAGGACACCGCGCCTATCACATCCAGACTTCCGATAATGCGGAGCCGGACAGAAAGGAAGTCAAGGGATATTTGGTGTGAAAGAGAGCAGCAAGCAGATGAAAGAAAGCTACTGATGAATGAGGACCAAACACTTGTCTGATGGAGCGCCAAGACCCAGCCGATACCCCAATATCGGAAAGTAAATATCCTTCTTCATGCACAGACCGCTGTGAGGGCGGATGTGCGGAGGAAGACTCTGTCTTCCATCATGTTCCTCATTGTGTGCCATTCACTTCTATCCTGGATATCTCAATGTACTGTGTGATGGTGGATTACCAGTAGGTGGCGCTGTGGGGGCTTTATTTCATCTATCATTTGCATAGCTTTTTCCCAGGGAGCATTGCATGGCCTATAAGACTCCCCACACCCTTGTGGTGCTCTCCACAAGGAGAAACATTACTCCCCCCTTCCTGGAATGACTATGTGATCAGATATTAATAAGTAACAGATTGAAGACTTCCCATAGGGGGCACTTACTTTTGCACATGACAGTTTACACTCTTCAATATTAAAATTACAACACCAAGAAGGAAAAGTCAGAAAAGTCTGAAAATCAAGGTTTCACTAAGATAAGCAAATAATCACATTTTTGAACACCTAGCTCCAATCCGTGGCACGGGGGAGGGGCTTTAATGGTATCAAAGCCAGAGGGAAAGCAAGTTTTTGCAGCCACGGGAATCCTCAAAATATTGAATAAAGGAATAAAGTCTTGCGATACGATTGCGCGATGTCTCCTGTCCGACGGCATGCCAGTTATCTCCACTTGTTGCAGACTGAGAAAGATATAGTCCTTGCTCTGAGAAACCTTGGTTTATCCCTCCGGCAGCTCGCTACACACGTAGGCTGAGATGTCAGCATTGTTGATTAGTTGCATGCCCAAGTGCATTTGTAGAGGGGTTAGATCACTTTTTGATATGGCTGCCTAAACATGGGGAGAAGGACCTTCAAAGACAGAGGTCACAGGATTGTGATATCACTTAAAGGGGTTGTCTCGAGGAAGCAGTGAAATTTTTTTTTTGCCCAGTCCCCCTAATTAAGCATACATTACTAAGCCCCCCTGTAAATGACTTTTCTAGCTGGTTTGTACTTACAGTTCCAGCGTTTCAGCAACTTATAAAAAGTTTCCCCAAGATGGCCGCCGGCTCTTTTCCCGTCGCTTGCTGTAGCCCGACGTGCGCACTCCCGAGACGCTACCAGCTGTGTCTCCCTGACAACCAGACACCCCGCAGCCGCCAACCGGACCCCGGGATTGAACGCGGCCGACCAGTCACCCACCGCCAGGCAGCAGGTAACCGGCGCTAGGCCCCGGCTCCCCCGCGCTAGCCCCCGGCTCCCCAGCGGTAGGCCCCGGCTTCCCCGCGCTAGCTCCGGCTCCCCAGCGGTAGGCCCCAGCTCCCCAGTGGTAGGCCCCGGGGCCCAGCGGTAGGCTCCGGGGCCACAGCGGTAGGCTCCGGGGCCACAGCGGCAGTCAGTCACCCCCGTCAGTCCGTCACCCATCACTTACCTGGGCGGCTGGGCTGGGCGGCTGGGCTGGGCGGCTTCTCGGCACGGCTGGGCGGCTCTGCACCTTCCTCTAAGAGAGGATGGTAGCAGAATGGCTGCTCCAGCGCGCTCCCGAGAAGATACAGCTCGTCTGCGCATGCGCAGAAGAGCTGTAGCGGCGAGCACACTGAAGCGGCTCGTGCTCAGAGCAGAAGGTCTCATGAGGTCTAAACCCGTCCCCAGGCGATTTCACGGTGGCCATCTTGGCCCATAGAATTGAGTGGTGTTTGGTCTGGAGTCTGTCTCTGCCTCTGTGAAGCAGCTCCTGCTGCTGCCAATGTGTGGGCAGCAGCAGTGTAAGAGCCGGGTGAGAGGGACGTGGCAGCAGCCATTACCAGAGAGTGATGTCAGTGAGAGGGTCCGATGCCAAAAGATTACCGACTGCGTGGAAGGAGAGAGAGCTCCTAATATAGTGACCTGCTCTGACACCTACAGTACAAGGTTGACATGCCACGGACAGTTAGTAATACAAAGTATAATGATGAGTATGAAGTAAGACGAGGACAGCGGTCAGTGATGATGGATAGAAGTACAGAGTGCCTCGTCCCACCGAGGGAATCCCCTTACATATAATGGATACGGTGGCCAGGGACGCCCACGGAAGTAGAGCTGTATCCGGCACCTATCCTGCACTGATCCCACATGCGTGGAGTCCGGAGACTGATCGGTGGAGACATATGTAATAAGTGTGACATTCCAGTTAATTATATGTATTGGTAAACATATAGGAACCCCTCCCCCCCCCCCACACACACACACACACACACACACACGCCTCGAGTGACACAGAATTCCAGTTTGCTTAAGAAAATTCATTTTTTATAAAATGTTCCACCTCCGTCTGTCACCGCCGCGCCATACATCACACCACCTGCTTCTTCAGACAGCCAATAACGTCATTGATAGCATGCCAAGGTGTGTGCTGCATGCATCTCTGTGTGCCATACTCAATGCTGAATACAGCGAAAGGTTTTGAATATTTTCTTCCGTTTCTTTTCTCAATTGCATATCATTAGCATGTCTGTCGATCCCGTGATTTCCATAATTCCTTGACCTTTTTTTCTTGGTGTTACAATTTAAATGTTTAGGATTGTATATAGGAAATCAGCAGGGGGTGACAGTGAGCTCAGGAGGATGCTCCATCCAGGGTAAACAGATGAAGCCTAGGATTAGGGTCCTTAGGTCTCGCCTTGGTGGTCCTTCATTTCTCCTTATGATAAGACAAGATTGGGGTCTATCTAATAGAAACAAAGTAAGAAGCGCCATGACTGACCCGTACCATCCTCGATGCTGGGAAATTCTATTAGTCTGGCACCAGATTCTGGATTAATGGTGGCCTGAGGACTTGTAGAGCCACAGCTGTTAAGTCCTGACGCCTCTGCTTTTCTGTGGTTGGACCATGCTGGAATCATCGTCTCCATCATCTCATCCAGGCACTGTTCACCCATCATAGGTGTTATATGAGCTCCATTATTATCCATTGCCTGTGTCTGGTATTCACATTGAATGAGCTGCAATAGCAGGCACAACCATGAAGAAGGGGGGGCACCGTTTTTATCCTCAACCATTCTCTTTAAAGGGTCAATCCAGTGAAAACACATTTTTCAATGCCTGTCAGACTCTGGAGGTCACTTGTGTATATTCCAGCCCCTGGCCCGCAGTGCAGCCTCCTGTCTGATGCTTATCAGACACCATCTTGAGAGTGAGATGTTTGGTTTCACTTTCACATTTATCCCTTAATGCTTCAGCACAGCTTTAGCTAAGGCTGTCCATTTCTGCCTGCTGGGGGGACAGTTTAATTATGATAACCTTCAATATTCACCGAAATAAGCAACAGACCACAAATTTACCGATAGAAGGAAGAGCTGTGGTCTCCTCTATTATACCAGTGTGACAGGAGCTGTGCGATCATCCTCAGTAAGTGTGACAAGAGTGTCTGTGTCCCCTTTAGACTTTTGCTTTGGTAGATTCATGTAACATAACACAGATTGAGAAATTGACTAATTTCAGACATTGTAACCCCAAGTAGCTCTGAGCTGGTTAGAATTAAGATCACATGACCATCTGAGGAGGAAGAGGCCGGGAGTTTCAGACAGAAAGAAACAACTAACCAAGGTAACACTAGCCGACTTATATATACTGGGGGAATAGCTGCATAATGAATGAAGAAAAAAAATCACCGGAGAGGTCCTTTAAAATGGGAAAAAACTGACTGTGAAGTAAAAACCCTCCTCCTGACGAGCTCAGACGGTTTCATCTTACTGTAAATTAATTAGCTGCCAAAATCTGTATAAATGTAAAACAGAGGAAAAAATGATAAAAATGTCAAGTATTGTTAACTTTTCCATAGAAGAAAATAATTCCAGAGTTTTGTTATCCAAGATAAGCCCCCCTCCTACACACAAATAGGGAACAGTAGTTCGTCAAGAAAGGGGGATAGAAAAAGAAACAAAGTGTTATGTTCGTGTGGGCAACTAAGCACCGTGCCCACACGAACGTGACCCGAACTCACGGGTTAGAGACAACTGACCCTGTGCTGCAGGGAAGATGACAAGGCCCTACCTACAAGCACAGCGATCGCCTCTAAAAAGACGGCCTGGAACCTTGGCCCTGCTCTCCCTAAAAGAGTGACACTCGCAACCAGGTGGAACTGACACATTAAATGCACAAACTCACTTACCACACAAAGCAAGATGGTAAAGCTGAACATAAAAGCGAGCGATTAGTTTGTACATTGGCCAATGAACTTAAGCTGCAGGGCCCCCGACAAGGATCCTCGTGTCTTGTAGTCCCTACTCTAGCAAGACATTAAACACTACGCATCCAGCAAGCTGCAAGCTGACTAGACGCTAGTCACATAGCAAGCTGCAAGCTGACCACACACTACTCACACAGCAAGCTAACCAGACACTACTCACAGAGCAAGCTGCAAGCTGACCTGACACTTCTCACAGAGCAGACAAGACTGAGGAAATACAGCTTCCTCATTGAAGAGGGGCTGGGGTATATATCTACACCCAGACCCAGGGGATTGGCTGACCTGAACAACTCACCCAGCCAGCTCAATTAACCCTCACCTGTGCAGGTGTGCTCCTGGAACCCTGTAGAACAACAAACTCCAGCAGCACACCCTAACACAAAATTAAAAAATATATATTGAAAAATTCAGATTTTTATTTCAAATTTGTTGCTTTTAAAGAGGTTTTCCACCACTTAAAGAAATTGCTTCACAGCCACTTTCTCTTCCTGATTGATGACCCGGACATGTGACTTCTGTAGCCAATAACTGGCAACAGCAGTGGCCTTCTATGGAGATGAGATTCACCCCAACCCCAAGGAGATGAGATTGAAAGTACGAGTTTCACGGGTGTTTTGCCCATTAAATAAAAAGCACACAAAGCCTGGTCATTGACAAATGTGTTCTTCTCAAGAAAGACTGGTTAGTGTGAGCCGCGCCCTGATGAAAACAAGTTTCAGAAGACCTCGGAAGATGTATTATAGAAGCTGCAAAAGGCTACAGAGGCTAAAGATCTAGTTGTACATCAGTCCATGGTTAGAGAAATTATCTACAAATGAAGAACATTCAGGACTGTTCTACTCTCCATAGGAGCATTCTGTTGAGATCATTGCAAAAGAACAATGGGAAATCCTGAAAGAGGTGAGATAGAATTCCAGAAGAACCACAAAAGACCTACAGAAGAGTCTACAGACTGCAGGAACTTGTTCATATGTCCATTATTAGAAAGGCACTATAAATGGTGATCATGGAAAGATACCGTGAAAAGATCCGCTGCTAGCCAAAAAAATACATTGTGGCACTTCTCAAGTTTATTCAAGACCACCTGGATGTCCCACAATGCCTCTGAGAGATGTTCTATGGATGAGACAAAAGTAGAACTTTTTAGAACAGACGCAAAATGCTATGGAGGAGAAAAAGAACACTAACACCAAAGTCTCATCCCAACTGTGAAGCCTGGTGGAGGGGGCGTCAAGATTTGGGTCTATGGTGGAGGGGCCATCATGGTTTGAAAATGTGGTGGAGGGGGCATCATGGTTTGGAAATGTGGTGGAGAGGACATCATGATCTGTGGCTGCTTTGCTCCAGAAGGCCTGGACATTTTGTAGTCATTAAAGGAATAATCAATTTTAAGATGGATCAGAACAGCTTACTTCAGGCGATGGAAGAAGACAATGACTCAAAGAGCACAAGTAATTAACTACAGAATGACTGAAAAAGAAGATTTGTGTTTCAGAATGACCAAATCAGATCCTGATTTTAAACCTGTGGAGATACTATAGCTTGACCTGAAGAGGGCTGTGCATACAAGGCATCCCAGAAATACTGATAAACTGAAATACATTTGAGGGTAGGTCTCAAATTCCTCTTTAAGGTTGCCTATCTACGGTAGAGGCAGAATATCGCTAGTGGTATTCTGCCGCGGGGGAGCAGGGGGGAGAACTGACAGGTCTCCGCGGTGAGCTTATCTAAGATTGACTACCCACTAGCGTTTTTTTTCCGCTGCGAATTCACAGCGTTTTTTTTCCGAATTGTCGATGGGACTTTCTAATGTTCAAAACGCAATGCAACTTGCGTCACCCTAATAGATAGGCTCACCGCGGAAAATTGCGGAAAATTGCAGTATGCCGTGATTTGAATCCTGTGAGCTGAGAATCGCTATGATTCTCCGCTCATGGTCATAGTTAGCCTATGGAAAGCATTCCCTGCTTTACCCGCGTCTGGGTTATCGCTGCGGGTAACGCAATGGCAACTCACCCGTGGACAAGCAGCCTAAGGCTGTGAAAATCTTGTTTTCAGCTACAGGCAACATTTGATGGTGGGGATTTGCTGCTAAAGAAGGATCTACAGGTCATTAAGTTGAAGGGTGTGCTTCATCTTCCTCCCTGTGGATGGTTACTCATCACAATACATGAATGTTACAGCAGATCTGTTGTCTTTTCACCTTCCCACGTGACTCTAGGGTATTATTATTCTCCGTACATATAAGCTTATGACGAACTGGTCGCGGTTTTTCCTTTGCGTCTCTTGCAGGATTTTCTTATTTCAGTGTTGATGAAGTAAGCTTTTCGGCAGCCGGTGTCAGAGTCGTAAGACACATAAATTTTGGTGCAGCTGAATAATATCTTGATGAACTGATTATAGTGTGGGGTGCAGGTAATCACAAGATAATTGCAATAATTGCCGAAGCAATTTCCTAAGTAATAATGTAAGATTTCTCTCGGAAAGCTGATACGATGCGGCGACCCCCTGTGTCTGTGACCTCATCTCCGGAGTTATCACCGCTATCAGAGGATGATGAGAGTTTCCTGCCCACTGACTACATTATCATAAGGTGACGTATGACAGCAAGGACTTGTGATGAAGAACATATCATGGGGGGAGGGGGGATTTGGATGGAGGTTACACTACAAAGACCGCCATTTATAGGACGTCAGGGGATGTGATGGAAAACAGAAGTGTCTCACTGCCATGACCTGGATATCAGGAGGTTGAGGAGGTAGACGAGCAGTAATCATATAGGGATACAGCTAGACTTTACCCAAGTGTCAAAGACCAAGTATCGGGAGGTCTTGTCCATAATCTACGTAAGGGATGGCCTTCTAGAAGATGCTTTGTGTTTCGGAGCATGTAATTATAAGTGGAAAGCTCAGCAGCCCCAACCAAGTGAGTAATATAGATCATGGCTCTTCCAGGTAATGGTGGTTACGTGGTCAGTAAGTCAAGGGACAGGTTTTGGTCAATGGAGGACAAGAATGAGGATGGGTCCCACAACAAAGGAAAAATATCCCCTTCATAAGCCTTTGGTCAGCAGCATGGGTGTCACTACTAGCAGGAACAGCACCTGTTATGGGGTCCAGTAGTTCAGGAAAGCATGGAGATCGAGGAGTAAGGTGAAATTAACCCCTTAATATCATGGACTTTTTTTTAACCTAAAAATGCAACGATCTGAGCGGCTTCCAATGAGGCTTGGTTATCTGTGCTAGACTAGCCATCACTAGGATTTTACTGCCAACCACATGGGGTTTTCTCATGTAACTGTGTGGAGAGAATACCAAAAATGGCGTGATTGAGGAAAAACATCCTGCAAAAAAAGATCCTGTGGACAGAAACAACTTGTCACCGAAAGGGGTCAGAGGAGGAGGTCAGGAAATGTTCTAAATAACAGGTGGAGAGTGTCAAGGGCAGCCCAATACAACGCTGGCACTCCAAGTAACATGTCAAAGCACACAACTCATCGTATCTTAGTATGGATGGGGTATACCAGATGGGGGTGTAATAAAGTGACCATTTAGTGTAAATCAGTCACTCACTAATGTTTTCCTTTCTCATGATCTTCATGGTTGTCCTTGTAGAAGTAGGTCCCAGTAAGGGCTTAAGTACTTGATGAGGAAAACAGTCTGTTCTATTCATATTCTGCCAATATCCCCCATAAATTACATTGGTTGAACGTAAGGGGTTAACCCCGGTTCATCGCGGACTAGCACCTTAAGAGCTACTAGCCGAGGGACCTCAGGATATGGTCTCACGTGACACACCAGATTGGTATCCGGAACTGTGGCAGTTCTGGCGGGCTTCTTCAGCAGAAGGATATAGTACAGCCGAGCTATGAAGTTATCTGGCCCCCATGGGTAACCAGTAGCCAATGTCCGATGGGTTAAAATAACAGTAGCCTCTTAAATCACTGCACTTCAGGTCTAGAGTGGTCATCCTCGGGAAACCTTAAGAAAACCCACTTTAACTTTGTTGGTTCCCAGCCGAGGATAAGGACTGCATGAGTACACGGATATTCCAGAACATTGTTCAGACTTTGCCTTCTTAAGATTGTTCTGACCAGTTCACAGACTTCTACGCGTTAAAGACTATGGCCAATTACGGCCTTGCCTGTTGTTGTTTACTGCTTCACATGCATCCTGTTAAATGGGTTTTGAAAGAACTCTGTGGCCGGAAACCTGCCTAGTTTCAGTTGTTGAAAAAAAGTTCTCCAGCATCAAAAATAATGACTTGTTATCAGCACTTCCAATGTCATCCTCATTGTGAGCCATTATAAAAAGGCATCTGCCTTCGCCAACAATGCTATGGCCAGACCCTAGCCATGAAACACTCTCCTACCACCCATGGAGGACAAGTGTACTATGACCCCTTCCCTGGTACAGCCTGACACCCAAACCGATGTGAGTCTCCTGAGATTGCTACCAACACCGGCTGGACTGGCCCACGTTAATACAGGCACATGGAGAGACCTCAACCAACATCCTCACTCGAATACCGTACATTGAAGGTATTTGGGATTATCTTTCGAGAAAATGCATATCTCCGTTGGATCAGTGAAGAGTCAGTGAATTGTGCAGATTAATCTGCTTGTTCGTAGCAGGCACATGTCCTTCTGTATATCTACAAGTCATATGAGAATCTGGATGTGGTCAACCAAGAAGGCAGTGGGGTTAGTGTGGGCTGTGGGGTGCAGTTCTACATCGTATCTATGGGATAGGTTATCGGTAAGACTTTGTGCTCTTGTTTTGCTGTTGACCTGGGCTCGGAGATTGCCGGAGCTGCACCTACAATGCCAGACTCCTACTCTCCATTGTCGGCTTAATCATCACCAAATGCTTGGGGCTGCGTAGGTAGACAAAGAGCAGCGAGTGAGGAAGGACAGAAAGACGATTACTAACAGCAATATCCACTGGAAAGGGAGCCGAATTTCAGGGGAAGGGGTGACAGAAGGGGCTTACACGGGAAGCTCTCCAAGGCCTGTTTTCACAGCTGGCCTGGCTGCTCCCCTTTAGTTGTAATAAAATCTCCTCGGAGAGAACATTAGAAATGTGAACTTCCTACATCATACTTGGCAACCAGTCCCGGGCCTGTAAACACCTAACTATTCAGGCGAAAGAAGTGGGGGAGAGGCAGCGGTAAGGCTGAGAAGCCAATGGATGTCAGGGCGGCCTGTGACCGACAGCCTCCAGCATATTGATAGGTGTCGCTGATGCCGTAATCCGCCGGGGTCAGAGGTCTCCCATACCTACACATGTCACAGACACAATATAGCTTCAGCCTCTTATGTTCTGCACTCACGGCAGCAGTGAGGGAAATTAAGAGCCCATCACTGGGGGCTGTACAGCCAACAGTTCACGTACTGGGGGGCATCTGCGGGCTTGTGGAGTAATGATGCCTGCAACTTGTAAAACTCAACTCTGCTGTAAAAATATTCCTAACTTGTCAAGACCCATGTACCGTCATGTGTGATCACTGCTTCCCTATAGTGTGAGGGGCATAGTAATGTAGACCCTTCCTTGCCCACTTGCACATGTCTATACCATTGTAAGGGCATCCATTGTAGCAGCACTGAGGAATGGGATTCATGGAGAATCCATAGAGAAGAGATCTCTTAAAATATTCATTCACCCCAACCCCAATAGTTTATTAGAAAGTGGTCGAATCCACCAAAATCAGTGGATCGTTGGACTTTCTTCTAATGTCTATGTCCACCATCGGGGGCTGTCTGGTTCAGAGGACTTGTTTTAATATATCTATTAGTGAATTCTTGGGGGTATAGAAGGGGTTCCTCCATTTCGGGACACACATCTCTCACCCTGGAGGACCTACTAGTCCTGCAATACACAGGCAACTCACACTTATGGTACCTTTACAAGGCCGATAGATGCCTGAATAATCGCTCAAATGAGTGATTTGGGGCGACTGTTGGCCCGTGTACATTGAGCCACCGACAGGGCACTAAGCGAGAAATCTGACTGACTGAAACGGAAGGACTGCTGAGCGGCTACTCGCTCAGTGTGAACAGGAGCCACTCCACCTACGAGTGACTGTCTATTTGAAGTGAATGGGAGGGCTAAAATGATCCCCGGCCCGCTCCTTCTCATATCACTTGGATGATAGTCGCTGGTATGGCACTTATGTGCCCAACAGTGTAAAGTTTGGTGAACTTGTACAATGACTGATAATTGGGGATGAACATTTCTTTACTCGATCATTAACCTCAATCAGACAAGTGAGCAAATGCTTCTTTATCCCATCCTATATACAACATCAAAAATCATTGGTATCTGTGGCAAAACCACAACGGCTCAACAGGGGCTCAGACGTACGCCTCCTTCCCCGACAGTATATACCTCTCCCAATGCAGTATACCCTCTCCAGTCATACAATTTAATGTTGACTCTCACAGCTCCAGAGAGAGGCTCCTCCCACAACAGCCACTCCCTAATTACAGCGCAGGAGCCAAGAGAGCTGACCAAGAGGACAGGACTGCATTGTGCAACTATGGAAAGATTAGGGGGACTGACCATGGAGTGTAGTGTCGGACTGGGGTACTTAGAACCCACCAGTAAAAGTCATTCTGGGGGCCCACTATACAGCTACAGCCAAATATTAACTGGTCCCAGCCACCACATTCTTCATACACATCAATGGAAAGTTGGCTGCACTTGCGTGTGGCCCAATCTCTAATATATGTAGTGGGTGGGAGTTGGTAGACCCCCATTCAACTGATAAGTGAGGATTTCAGAGGTGGCATATCATGTAAGAGGTGGGGTTGAACATAATGGCCACAGATTGACCGAAAACTGCACCGACATGCAGGTTTATAACCGCATTTTAATGCTGCTGCAGTTTTGCAGCTGAGCAGCAGTTTTAACCATAAAACAATATGATCATTAACAATCAATTTTAGACCCCTGTGCCGATTAGCACTGAGACCAATTGTCAGAGTGGTTTGTGTGTCACCCACCCTTAATACGGTTCCTTGTGGTCCTGAGAGTCTTTAGCTATCAGTGCAGGCTGGGAGTTGTAGTTCCCTATGGAGGGGGAGGAATGACAGGAAACTGTAAATGAATGTTTTTTAATTACCTACCCCGTTCCCCTAAAAATAAGGCTTACCCCGAAAATAAGCCCTAGCATAATTTTCAGTGAGGCTTGAACTATAAGCCTTGCCCCAAAAATAAGCCCTAGTTGCACTACATAAAAAAAAAGAATAGCTTACCTAGCAGGATCAGTCCAGATCCCTCCCTAGAGGTTTAGTGTGGTTCCCACAGTCCTCAGCCGCTCATACAACATCCCTTTCTGGCTATGGGATTTATAAATCCCCCTCCAGGAAGTGATGGCTGTTAATGGTTCTTCGACTGTTGCTCGGCCAATCAATGCAGTGCTGGATAAACCAAACGCAGCCATCGCATTGGTTCATCCAGCGCTGCATTGATTGGCTGAGCAGCGGTCGAAGAACCAATCACAGCTGTTGTTTCCTGGAGGCGGGATTTATGAATCCCGTAACCAGGAAGTGATGTTATATGAGCAGCCGAAGATTGTGGGAAGCGCATCGGAGCTGTGGAGAGCAGCGGACCAAGCCTTCTAGGTAAGTATAATAAGACATCCCCCGAAAATAAAACCTAGAGCCACTTTTGGGGTAAAAATGAATATAAAACAGGGTCTTATTTTCGGGGAAACACGGTAGTAGGAGAGGGGTCACATACTTGGTTCAGTAGTAGCCTGCTGCCCAGCCCTTGCCTCAGGCTGTTTCTGTCCTGGTGGCGCTCTCAATAAGGTCAGGCTTACAAGAATGGGTCGGATTTCCTCAGTAGAAGTCCTGCGATCATTCATGGAAAGTAATTGCACAACGCAAATGCACTAACGCCTGTGTGACACCAGCCTAAAGATTGACGGAGATGCTGTATGCTTCGTATGCATGTAGTGTCGGAGGGAGGGCTGGGGGGCCACTCCTGCTTAGGGTCCACCAGGGGATTCACCTGTTACCCTGTGGGCTCGTCCAAGCCTGCTGGAGGGCTTTATATGCTGTAAGGGGAGCCAGCCCCAACTAGCAAAGATGATTACCGCCATCATCCTCCCCTAAACCCGCCAGTGGCAGAGGCCAGATGATTTGACAAGTCTAAGCTGCTGCACAGAGAGGGGGGGGGGGGGGGGGGAGATTTACCCCATATTTAATTTGCTAACCTTGTTATTACTGTGGCTTACTTATACTTTGCTGCCCACAAATAAAACTGTTGAGGGTTTTGCCAAAGAGCCAACGCAGGTCCATGGTCTCCTGATTGGCTGTTAGAGACCAAGGTGCCCACTTACAGTTCTTCACGGGGGTCTTATATGGTTTATGTCCGCCTCAGAGCTGCAAGGCAAAGCAAAAAGAATTTCCCGTGACAACATCGGCACCCGAGGTTCCAAGGAGGGAGGAGGTGGTCAACCGGACAAGTTCAGAACACACTAAGGAGGAGTTCGAAGAATAGAGATCACCATTGATTGTGTGAGCGTATGTAACATAAGTGCTATGTGCAGTATATAGTCACAGTGGTGGAGTTCGGCTTATTAAAACATTTCACGTATCAATTTCACAGTAAGCTGGAGTCATTTTCTTTCACATTCCTCCACTTTGACCTCAGCAATCACCCTTATAAATGAGTGAGGTGCGGAGTGCAGCGAGCCAATCCTCAAATAAAACCTGCAATATAATACATAGCAAAGCGTAGAGCTCAGCGCTCGTAGAACGCCCCTCGACATATGGAGCGGTGAAGGCATCGACAAGGCTTATGTCTGCTGGATCCAGACCGGTCTCTCATGAATAATAACTCCATCAATCAAAACAGATGCAAACAACATCACGAGAAACCCCTTCTCTGCCTGACCCTACACACTGCACTGGAGGAGGCCACCCCACTTCTGGCCTTCAGCCGAGATGTTAGAAACCAGTGGAGATCAAGAGGATGAAGTAACAAAGCACCATGATAGTACATAATCACTATGGCCCTTATGGACAAGAAACCCAACGGAGCGCACAGTACAATTGGTTCCTGTATTCTGGATGGGTACCATTGCACTTTGTAGGTAAGGAGGCATAGAGATCAAGCAATGCTCCTCTGGGAAATTTGATATGCAAATAAGATCTAATATTTCCGAAAGCTGAAGCATGTGCAAATGTGACAAAAATAAATAAAACTAATATAATAAAGACGCCCCCTCCTCCGGAATATACATCCCCACTCATCAATGGTTATGGGAACTCAGGACCCAATACAAAATTTTGGATACGACAAAGGAGGAATATGAGTTTCTGAAAGGAAAGCAGATAACAGAATATGAGGGGAAAGACCTTTTTATACTCCTCCCCACCCTGCTAAAATATATTATCTGCACTTCCCACTTCTTAGCACAAATTGATATTTCCAAGCAGAACAATAAGAACCAAACTAAGACAGCATCCTAAAGTGAAAAGTTACAGGGGGAAAAAAAAACGTAACATGGAATAAAGTGTCTCCTGTGCTCAAAAACCCACCTATTTCATAAAATAATGTGTATAAACTGCTAAAAGGTGTGTGAAAAGAAGCAGTAATAGATGTGACTGCATTGCTGTATGTTCAAGATTATACCTTCTATAATACTGCCCCTTATGTACAAGAATATAACTAAAATAATAGTGCCCTCATGTACAAAAATATAACTACTATAATACTGCCCCCCTATGGACAAAAATATAACTACTATAATACTGCCGCCTATGTACAAGAATATAACTACTATAATACTGCCTCCTATGTACAAGAATATAACTACTATAATACTGCCCCCTATGTACAAGAATATAACTACTATAATACTGCTCCCTATGTACAAGAATATAACTACTATAATACTGCCCCTATGTACAAGAATATAACTACTATAATACTGCCCTCTATGTACAAGAATGTAACTACTATAATACTGCCCCCTATGTACAAGAATATAACTACTATAATACTGCATCCTATGTACAAGAATATAACTACTATAATACTGCCTCCTATGTACAAGAATATAACTATTATAATACTACCCCTATGTACAAGAATATAACTACTATAATACTACCCCTATGTACAAGAATATAACTACTATAATACTGCCTTCTATGTACAAGAATATAACTACTACAATACTGCCCCCTATGTACAAGAATATAACTACTATAATACTGTTCCCTATGTACTAGAATATAACTACTATAATACTGCCCACTATGTACAAGAATATAACTACTATAATACTGCCTCCTATGTACAATAATATAACTACTATAATACTGCCCCCTATGTACAATAATATAACTACTATAATACTGCCCCTATGTACAAGAATATAACTACTATAATACTGCATCCTATGTACAAGAATATAACTACTATAATACTGCCCCCTATGTACAAGAATATAACTACTATAATACTGCCCCCTATGTACAAGATTATCACTGCTATAATACTGTCCCCATGTACAAGAATATAACTACTATAATACTGCCCCCTATGCACAAGAATATAACTACTATAATACTGCCCCCTATGTACAAGAATATAACTACAATAATACTGCTCCTATGTACAAGAATATAACTACTATAATACTGCCCTCTATGTACAAGAATATAACTACTATAATACTGCCCCTTATGTACAAGAATATAACTACTATTATACTGCTCCTATGTACAAGAATATAACTACTATAATACTGCCTCCTATGTACAAGAATATAACTACTATAATACTGCCTCCTATGTACAAGAATATAACTACTATAATACTGTCCCCTATGTACAAGAATATAACTACTATAATACTGCCTCCTATGTACAAGAATATAACTACTATAATACTGCCTCCTATGTACATGAATATAACTACTATAATACTGCCCCCTATGTACAGGAATATAACTACTATAATACTGCCCCCTATGTACAAGAATATAACTACTATAATACTGCTTCTATGTACAAGAATATAACTACTATAATACTGCCCCCTATGTACAAGAATATAACTACTATAATACTGCTTCTATGTACAAGAATATAACTACTATAATACTGCATCCTATGTACAAGAATATTACTACTATAATACTGCCTCCTATGTACAAGAATATAATTACTATAATACTGCCCCCTATGTACAAGAATATCACTACTATATTACTGTCCCCATGTACAAGTATATAACTACTACAATACTGCTCCTATGTACAAGAATATAACTACTGTAATACTGTCCCCTATGTACAAGAATATAACTACTATAATACTGCCTCCTATGTACAAGAATATAACTACTATAATACTGCCCCCTATGTACAAGAATATAACTACTATAATACTGCCCCCTATGTACAAGTATATAACTACTATAATACTGCCCCTTATGTACAAGAATATAACTACTATAATACTGCCCCCTATGTACAAGAATATAACTACTATAATACTGCCTACTATGTACAAGAATATAACTACTATAATACTGCCCCCTATGTACAAGAATATAACTACTATAATACTGCCCCCTATGTAACAGAATATAACTACTATAATACTGCCCCCTATATGCAAGAATATAACAACTATAATACTGCCTCCTATGTACAAGAATATAACTACTATAATACTGCCCCCTATGTACAAGAATATAACTACTATAATACTGCCCCTTATGTACAAGAATATAACTACTATAATACTGCTCCCTATGTACAAGAATATAACTACTATAATACTGCCTCCTATGTACAAGAATATAACTACTATAATACTGCCCCTTATGTACAAGAATATAACTACTATAATACTGCCTCCTATGTACAAGAATTTAACTACTATAATACTGCCTACTATGTACAAGAATATAACTACTATAATACTGCCCCCTATGTACAAGAATATAACTACTATAATACTGCCCCCTATGTACCAGAATATAACTACTATAATACGGGCCCCTATATGCAACAATATAACTACTATAATACTGCCTCCTATGTACAAGAATATAACTACTATAATACTGCTCCCTATGTACAAGAATATAACTACTATAATACTGCCCCTTATGTACAAGAATATAACTACTATAATACTGCCTCCTATGTACAAGAATATAACTACTATAATACTGCCTCCTATGTACAAGAATATAACTACTATTATACTGCCCCCTATGTACAAGAATATAACTACTATAATACTGCATCCTATGTACAAGAATATAACTACTATAATACTGCTCTCTATGTACAAAAATATAACTGCTATAACACTGCCCCCTATGTACAAGAATATAACTACTATAATACTGCCTCTTATGTACAAGAATATAACTACTATAATACTGCCTCCTATATACAAGAATATAACTACTATAATACTGCCTTCTATGTACAAGAATATAACTACTGTAATACTGCCCCCTATGTACAAGAATATAACTACTATAATACTGCCCCCAATGTACAAGAATATAACCACTATAATACTGCCCCCAATGTACAAGAATATAACAACTATAATACTGCTCCCTATGTACAAGAATATAACTACTATAATACTGTCCCCTATGTACAAGAACATAACTACTATAATATTGCTCCCTATGTACAAGAGTATAACTACTATAATACTGCCCCTATGTACAAGAATATAACTACTATAATACTGCCCCCTATGTACCAGAATATAACTACTATAATACTGCGCCTATGTACAAGAATATAACTACTATAATACTGCCCCTATGTACAAGAATATAACAACTATAATACAGCACTATGTACAAGAATATAACTACTATAATACTGCCTCCTTTGTACAAGAATATAACTACTATAATACTGCTCCCTATGTACAAGAATATAACTACTATAATACTGCCCCTTATGTACAAGAATATAACTACTATAATACTGCCTCCTATGTACAAGAATATAACTACTATAATACTGCCTCCTATGTGCAAAAATATAACTACTATAATACTGCCCCCTATGTTCAAGAATATAACTACTATAATACTGCCTCCTATGTACAAGAATATAACTACTATAATACTGCATCCTATGTACAAGAATATAACTACTATAATACTGCCCCCTATGTACAAGAATATAACTACTATAATATTGCCCTTATGTACAAGAATATAACTACTATAATACTGCCCCTTATGTACAAGAATATAACTACTATAATACTGTCCCTATGTACAAGAATATAACTACTATAATACGGTCCCCTATGTACAAGAATATAACTACTATAATACTGCCCTCTATGTAGAAGAATATAACTACTATTATACTGCCCTCTATGTACAAGAATATAACTACTATAATACTGCCCCCTGTGTACAAGAATATAACTACTATAATACTGCCTCCTATGTACAAGAATATAACTACTATTATACTGCCTCCCATGTACAAGAATATAACTACTATAATACTGCCCCCTATGTACAAGAATATAACTACTATAATACCCACTATGTACAAGAATATAACTACTATAATATTGCCCTTATGTACAAGAATATAACTACTATAATACTGCCTCCTATGTACAAGAATATAACTACTATAATACTGCTCCCTATGTACAATAATATAACTACTATAATACCGCCTCCTATGTACAAGAATATAACTACTATAATACTGCCACTATGTACAAGAATATAACTACTATAATACTGCCACTATGTACAAGAATATAACTGCTATAATACTGCCTTCTATGTGCAAGAATATAACTACTATCATACTGCCTCCCATGTACAAGAATATAACTACTATAATACTGCCCCCTATGTACAAGAATATAACTACTATAATACTGCCCCCTATGTACAAGAATACAACTACTATAATACTGCCCCCTATGTACAAGAATATAACTACTATAATACTGCCCCTTATGTACAAGAATATAACTACTATAATACTGCCTCCTATGTACAAGAATTTAACTACTATAATACTGCCTACTATGTACAAGAATATAACTACTATAATACTGCCCCCTATGTACAAGAATATAACTACTATAATACTGTCCCCTATGTACCAGAATATAACTACTATAATACGGGCCCCTATATGCAAGAATATAACTACTATAATACTGCCTCCTATGTACAAGAATATAACTACTATAATACTGCTCCCTATGTACAAGAATATAACTACTATAATACTGCCCCTTATGTACAAGAATATAACTACTGTAATACTGCCTCCTATGTACAAGAATATAACTACTATAATACTGCCTCCTATGTACAAGAATATAACTACTATTATACTGCCCCCTATGTACAAGAATATAACTACTATAATACTGCATCCTATGTACAAGTATATAACTACTATAATACTGCTCTCTATGTACAAAAATATAACTGCTATAACACTGCCCCCTATGTACAAGAATATAACTACTATAATACTGCCTCTTATGTACAAGAATATAACTACTATAATACTGCCTCCTATATACAAGAATATAACTACTATAATACTGCCTTCTATGTACAAGAATATAACTACTGTAATACTGCCCCCTATGTACAAAAATATAACTACTATAATACTGCCCCCAATGTACAAGAATATAACCACTATAATACTGCCCCCAATGTACAAGAATATAACTACTATAATACTGCATCCTATGTACAAGAATATAACTACTATAATACTGCCCCCTATGTACAAGAATATAACTACTATAATATTGCCCTTATGTACAAGAATATAACTACTATAATACTGCCCCTTATGTACAAGAATATAACTACTATAATACTGCCCCTATGTACAAGAATATAACTACTATAATACTGCCTCCTATGTACAAGAATATAACTACTATAATACTGCTCCCTATGTACAAGAATATAACTACTATAATACTGCCCCTTATGTACAAGAATATAACTACTATAATACTATTATGTACAAGAATATAACTACTATAATACTGCCTCCTATGTACAAGAATATAACTACTATAATACTGCCCCCTATGTACAAGAATATAACTACTATAATACTGCTCCCTATGTTCAAGAATATAACTACTATAATACTGCCTCCTATGTGCAAAAATATAACTACTATAATACTGCCCCCTATGTTCAAGAATATAACTACTATAATACTGCCCCCTATGTACAAGAATATAACTACTATAATACTGCCCCCTATGTACCAGAATATAACTACTATAATACTGCCCCCTATGTACAAGAATATAACTACTATAATACTGCCCCCTATGTACAAGAATATAACTACTATAATACTGCCTCCTATGTACAAGAATATAACTACTATAATACTGCCCCCTATGTACCAGAATATAACTACTATAATACTGCCTCCTATGTACAAGAATATAACTACTATAATACTGCCTCCAATGTACAAGAATATAACTACTATAATACTGTCCCTATGTACAAGAATATAACTACTATAATACGGGCCCCTATATGCAAGAATATAACTACTATAATACTGCCCCCTATGTACAAGAATATAACTACTATAATACTGCTCCCTATGTACAAGAATATAACTACTATAATACTGCCCCTTATGTACAAGAATATAACTACTATAATACTGCCTCCTATGTACAAGAATATAACTACTATAATACTGCCTCCAATGTACAAGAATATAACTACTATAATACTGTCCCTATGTACAAGAATATAACTACTATAATACGGTCCCCTATGTACAAGAATATAACTACTATAATACTGCCCTCTATGTACAAGAATATAACTACTATAATACTGCTCCCTATGTACAAGAATATAACTACTATAATACTGCCCCTTATTTACAAGAATATAACTACTATAATACTATTATGTACAAGAATATAACTACTATAATACTGCCTCCTATGTACAAGAATATAACTACTATAATACTGCCCCCTATGTACAAGAATATAACTACTATAATACTGCATCCTATGTACAAGAATATAACTACTATAATACTGCCCCCTATGTACAAGAATATAACTACTATAATATTGCCCTTATGTACAAGAATATAACTACTATAATACTGCCCCTTATGTACAAGAATATAACTACTATAATACTGCCTCCTATGTACAAGAATATAACTACTATAATACTGCTCCCTATGTACAAGAATATAACTACTATAATACTGCCCCTTATGTACAAGAATATAACTACTATAATACTATTATGTACAAGAATATAACTACTATAATACTGCCTTCTATGTACAAGAATATAACTACTATAATACTGCCCCCTATGTACAAGAATATAACTACTATAATACTGCTCCCTATGTTTAAGAATATAACTACTATAATACTGCCTCCTATGTGCAAAAATATAACTACTATAATACTGCCCCCTATGTTCAAGAATATAACTACTATAATACTGCCTCCTATGTACAAGAATATAACAACTATAATAATGCCTCCTATGTACAAGAATATAACTACTATAATACTGCATTCTATGTACAAGAATATAACTACTATAATACTGCCCCCTATGTACAAGAATATAACTACTATAATATTGCCCTTATGTACAAGAATATAACTACTATAATACTGCCCCTTATGTACAAGAATATAACTACTATAATACTGTCCCTATGTACAAGAATATAACTACTATAATACGGTCCCCTATGTACAAGAATATAACTACTATAATACGGTCCTCTATGAAGAAGAATATAACTACTATTATACTGCCCTCTATGTACAAGAATATAACTACTATAATACTGCCCCCTGTGTACAAGAATATAACTACTATAATACTGCCTCCTATGTGCAAGAATATAACTACTATTATACTGCCTCCCATGTACAAGAATATAACTACTATAATACTGCCCCCTATGTACAAGAATATAACTACTATAATACTGCCCCCTATGTACAAGAATATAACTACTATAATATTGCCCTTATGTACAAGAATATAACTACTATAATACTGCCTCCTATGTACAAGAATATAACTACTATAATACTGCCTCCTATGTGCAAGAATATAACTACTATCATACTGCCTCCCATGTACAAGAATATAACTACTATAATACTGCCCCCTATGTACAAGAATATAACTACTATAATACTGCCCCCTATGTACAAGAATATAACTACTATAATATTGCCCTTATGTACAAGAATATAACTACTATAATACTGCTCCCTATGTACAAGAATATAACTACTATAATACTGCCCCCTATGTACAAGAATATAACTACTATAATACTGCTCCCTATGTACAAGAATATAACTACTATAATACTGCCTCCTATGTACAAGAATATAACTACTATAATACTGCCCCTTATGTACAAGAATATAACTACTATAATACTGCCTCCTATGTACAAGAATTTAACTACTATAATACTGCCTACTATGTACAAGAATATAACTACTATAATACTGCCCCCTATGTACAAGAATATAACTACTATAATACTGCCCCCTATGTACCAGAATATAACTACTATAATACTGCCCCCTATGTACAAGAATATAACTACTATAATACTGCCCCCTATGTACAAGAATATAACTACTATAATACTGCCTCCTATGTACAAGAATATAACTACTATAATACTGCCCCCTATGTACCAGAATATAACTACTATAATACTGCCTCCTATGTACAAGAATATAACTACTATAATACTGCCTCCAATGTACAAGAATATAACTACTATAATACTGTCCCTATGTACAAGAATATAACTACTATAATACGGGCCCCTATATGCAAGAATATAACTACTATAATACTGCCCCCTATGTACAAGAATATAACTACTATAATACTGCTCCCTATGTACAAGAATATAACTACTATAATACTGCCCCTTATGTACAAGAATATAACTACTATAATACTGCCTCCTATGTACAAGAATATAACTACTATAATACTGCCTCCAATGTACAAGAATATAACTACTATAATACTGTCCCTATGTACAAGAATATAACTACTATAATACGGTCCCCTATGTACAAGAATATAACTACTATAATACTGCCCTCTATGTACAAGAATATAACTACTATAATACTGCTCCCTATGTACAAGAATATAACTACTATTATACTGCCCCCTATGTACAAGAATATAACTACTATAAAACTGCATCCTATGTACAAGTATATAACTACTATAATACTGCTCTCTATGTACAAAAATATAACTGCTATAACACTGCCCCCTATGTACAAGAATATAACTACTATAATACTGCCTCTTATGTACAAGAATATAACTACTATAATACTGCCTCCTATATACAAGAATATAACTACTATAATACTGCCTTCTATGTACAAGAATATAACTACTGTAATACTGCCCCCTATGTACAAGAATATAACTACTATAATACTGCCCCCAATGTACAAGAATATAACCACTATAATACTGCCCCCAATGTACAAGAATATAACTACTATAATACTGCCCCATATGTACAAGAATATAACTACTATAATACTGTCCCCTATGTACAAGAATATAACTACTATAATATTGCTCCCTATGTACAAGAGTATAACTACTATAATACTGCCCCTATGTACAAGAATATAACTACTATAATACTGCCCACTATGTACCAGAATATAACTACTATAATACTGCGCCTATGTACAAGAATATAACTACTATAATACTGCCCCTATGTACAAGAATATAACAACTATAATACAGCACTATGTACAAGAATATAACTACTATAATACTGCCTCCTATGTACAAGAATATAACTACTATAATACTGCTCCCTATGTACAAGAATATAACTACTATAATACTGCCCCTTATGTACAAGAATATAACTACTATAATACTATTATGTACAAGAATATAACTACTATAATACTGCCTCCTATGTACAAGAATATAACTACTATAATACTGCCTCCTATGTGCAAAAATATAACTACTATAATACTGCCCCCTATGTTCAAGAATATAACTACTATAATACTGCCTCCTATGTACAAGAATATAACTACTATAATACTGCCTCCTATGTACCAGAATATAACTACTATAATACTGCCTCCTATGTGCAAGAATATAACTACTATCATACTGCCTCCCATGTACAAGAATATAACTACTATAATACTGCCCCCTATGTACAAGAATATAACTACTATAATACTGCCCCCTATGTACAAGAATATAACTACTATAATATTGCCCTTATGTACAAGAATATAACTACTATAATACTGCTCCCTATGTACAAGAATATAACTACTATAATACTGCCCCCTATGTACAAGAATATAACTACTATAATACTGCTCCCTATGTACAAGAATATAACTACTATAATACTGCCTCCTATGTACAAGAATATAACTACTATAATACTGCCCCTTATGTACAAGAATATAACTACTATAATACTGCCTCCTATGTACAAGAATTTAACTACTATAATACTGCCTACTATGTACAAGAATATAACTACTATAATACTGCCCCCTATGTACAAGAATATAACTACTATAATACTGCCCCCTATGTACCAGAATATAACTACTATAATACTGCCCCCTATGTACAAGAATATAACTACTATAATACTGCCCCCTATGTACAAGAATATAACTACTATAATACTGCCTCCTATGTACAAGAATATAACTACTATAATACTGCCCCCTATGTACCAGAATATAACTACTATAATACTGCCTCCTATGTACAAGAATATAACTACTATAATACTGCCTCCAATGTACAAGAATATAACTACTATAATACTGTCCCTATGTACAAGAATATAACTACTATAATACGGGCCCCTATATGCAAGAATATAACTACTATAATACTGCCCCCTATGTACAAGAATATAACTACTATAATACTGCTCCCTATGTACAAGAATATAACTACTATAATACTGCCCCTTATGTACAAGAATATAACTACTATAATACTGCCTCCTATGTACAAGAATATAACTACTATAATACTGCCTCCAATGTACAAGAATATAACTACTATAATACTGTCCCTATGTACAAGAATATAACTACTATAATACGGTCCCCTATGTACAAGAATATAACTACTATAATACTGCCCTCTATGTACAAGAATATAACTACTATAATACTGCTCCCTATGTACAAGAATATAACTACTATTATACTGCCCCCTATGTACAAGAATATAACTACTATAAAACTGCATCCTATGTACAAGTATATAACTACTATAATACTGCTCTCTATGTACAAAAATATAACTGCTATAACACTGCCCCCTATGTACAAGAATATAACTACTATAATACTGCCTCTTATGTACAAGAATATAACTACTATAATACTGCCTCCTATATACAAGAATATAACTACTATAATACTGCCTTCTATGTACAAGAATATAACTACTGTAATACTGCCCCCTATGTACAAGAATATAACTACTATAATACTGCCCCCAATGTACAAGAATATAACCACTATAATACTGCCCCCAATGTACAAGAATATAACTACTATAATACTGCCCCATATGTACAAGAATATAACTACTATAATACTGTCCCCTATGTACAAGAATATAACTACTATAATATTGCTCCCTATGTACAAGAGTATAACTACTATAATACTGCCCCTATGTACAAGAATATAACTACTATAATACTGCCCACTATGTACCAGAATATAACTACTATAATACTGCGCCTATGTACAAGAATATAACTACTATAATACTGCCCCTATGTACAAGAATATAACAACTATAATACAGCACTATGTACAAGAATATAACTACTATAATACTGCCTCCTATGTACAAGAATATAACTACTATAATACTGCTCCCTATGTACAAGAATATAACTACTATAATACTGCCCCTTATGTACAAGAATATAACTACTATAATACTATTATGTACAAGAATATAACTACTATAATACTGCCTCCTATGTACAAGAATATAACTACTATAATACTGCCTCCTATGTGCAAAAATATAACTACTATAATACTGCCCCCTATGTTCAAGAATATAACTACTATAATACTGCCTCCTATGTACAAGAATATAACTACTATAATACTGCCTCCTATGTACAAGAATATAACTACTATAATACTGCCTCCTATGTGCAAGAATATAACTACTATCATACTGCCTCCCATGTACAAGAATATAACTACTATAATACTGCCCCCTATGTACAAGAATATAACTACTATAATACTGCCCCCTATGTACAAGAATATAACTACTATAATATTGCCCTTATGTACAAGAATATAACTACTATAATACTGCTCCCTATGTACAAGAATATAACTACTATAATACTGCCCCCTATGTACAAGAATATAACTACTATAATACTGCTCCCTATGTACAAGAATATAACTACTATAATACTGCCTCCTATGTACAAGAATATAACTACTATAATACTGCCCCTTATGTACAAGAATATAACTACTATAATACTGCCTCCTATGTACAAGAATTTAACTACTATAATACTGCCTACTATGTACAAGAATATAACTACTATAATACTGCCCCCTATGTACAAGAATATAACTACTATAATACTGCCCCCTATGTACCAGAATATAACTACTATAATACTGCCCCCTATGTACAAGAATATAACTACTATAATACTGCCCCCTATGTACAAGAATATAACTACTATAATACTGCCTCCTATGTACAAGAATATAACTACTATAATACTGCCCCCTATGTACCAGAATATAACTACTATAATACTGCCTCCTATGTACAAGAATATAACTACTATAATACTGCCTCCAATGTACAAGAATATAACTACTATAATACTGTCCCTATGTACAAGAATATAACTACTATAATACGGGCCCCTATATGCAAGAATATAACTACTATAATACTGCCCCCTATGTACAAGAATATAACTACTATAATACTGCTCCCTATGTACAAGAATATAACTACTATAATACTGCCCCTTATGTACAAGAATATAACTACTATAATACTGCCTCCTATGTACAAGAATATAACTACTATAATACTGCCTCCAATGTACAAGAATATAACTACTATAATACTGTCCCTATGTACAAGAATATAACTACTATAATACGGTCCCCTATGTACAAGAATATAACTACTATAATACTGCCCTCTATGTACAAGAATATAACTACTATAATACTGCTCCCTATGTACAAGAATGTAACTACTATAATACTGCCCCCTGTGTACAAGAATATAACTACGATAATACTGCCTCCTATGTGCAAGAATATAACTACTATTATACTGCCTCCCATGTACAAGAATATAACTACTATAATACTGCCCCCTATGTACAAGAATATAACTACTATAATACTGCCCCCTATGTACAAGAATATAACTACTATAATATTGCCCTTATGTTCAAGAATATAACTACTATAATACTGCCTCCTATGTGCAAGAATATAACTACTATCATACTGCCCCCTATGTACAAGAATATAACTACTATAATACTGCCCCCTATGTACAAGAATATAACTACTATAATACTGCCCCCTATGTACAAGAATATAACTACTATAATACTGCTCCTATGTACAAGAATATAACTACTATAATACTGCTCCTATGTACAAGAATATAACTACTATAATACTGCCCCCTATGTACAAGAATATAACTACTATAATACTGCTCCTATGTACAAGAATATAACTACTATAATACTGCCCTCTATGTACAAGAATATAACTACTATAATACTGCTCCTATGTACAAGAATATAACTACTATAATACTGCCCTCTATGTACAAGAATATAACTACTATAATACTGCTCCTATGTACAAGAATATAACTACTATAATACTGCCCCCTATGTACAAGAATATAACTACTATAATACTGCTACTATGTACAAGAATATAACTACTATAATACTGCCCCCTATGTACAAGAATATAACTACTATAATACTGCCCCTATGTACAAGAATATAACTACTATAATACTGTTCCTATGTACAAGAATATAACTACTATAATACTACCCCCTATGTACAAGAATATAACTACTATAATACTGCCCCCTATGTACAAGAATATAACTACTATAATACTGCCCCCTATGTACAAGAATATAACTACTATAATACTGCCCCCTATGTACAAGAATATAACTACTATAATACTGCCCCCTATGTACAAGAATATAACTACTATAATACTGCCCTCTATGTACAAGAATATAACTACTATAATACTGCTCCCTATGTACAAGAATATAACTACTATAATACTGCTCCCTATGTACAAAAATATATCTGCTATAACCCTGCTCTGCATGTACAGGACTATATTCATGTCTTTACATGTGATCACATGGCTGATTACGTGGACATGTAATGCCGGCTCCTCTGCTGGACACATGATTGATGTCCGCTCCTTATCACCGCTATTTACTGGAATCCACTCCTGAATAATAGATGACTTGTGATTTATTAGGATGTAATTGGCTTCCTTTGGACCGCAGCTTCACAAATGATCCCTTTGGGATCTCGGGGCCAGAGATGATGAGGTCAGTGTTACAGTGCTCTGTAACGGTGTCTTCGGGTCACATGTAGCGGTATAAACTGACTTTCATTGTGGAGCTTAGTTGCGCATATATGGCGGTATGTTAGTCAGACTGTGATATTATGTGACCTCTTATCTGTGCGCTGCTCCATGTTATTATTTGGATATTGTGTAGTATTGTGAGCTGGACCCCGTACGCACTTTAATCTGGACAATACTATTTTTGCTCTGTACATCAATATTATTGAGTTTAGAAGCACAAATCACTCTATTTAACTAAGATACTGTACTTAAGCTGAAAACACCCCCTAAAAGTGCCGGCCACTTAGGGGTCTGCCTTCTAATTTGCTGTCCACTGCCTGTTGTCATGTAAAATCTGTCTCAGACAGAGATATCTACACAGATTACGGGAAGTGAGGGGGCATGACTCATGATGCCCATAGAAGTCTGTGGAGGGAAGAGGTGGGAGCTGCAGGGGGCAGAGACTCACACAGAAATGGCGTCAGCCTCTACTAAGTTAGATCGCGTTCCTCATGCTGGCTGAATGTCTCCTCTTAAAGGGGTTGTCCCGCGAAATCAAGTGGGGTTATACACTTCTGTATGGCCATATTAATGCACTTTGTAATGTACATTGTGCATTAATTATGAGCCATACAGAAGTTATTCACTTACCTGCTCCGTTGCTGGCGTCCTCGTCTCCATGGTGCCGTATAATTTCAGCGTCTAATCGCCCGATTAGACGCGCTTGCGCAGTCCGGTCTTCTCCCTTCTGAATGGGGCCGCTCGTGCCAGAGAGCTGCTCCTCGTAGCTCCGCCCCGTCACGTGTGCCGATTCCAGCCAATCAGGAGGCTGGAATCGGCAATGGAACGCACAGATCCCACGGTGCACCATGGGAGAAGACCTGCGGTCCACCGTGGGTGAAGATCCCGGCGGCCATCTTAGCAAGGTAAGTAAGAAGTCACCGGAGCGCGGGGATTCGGGTCAGTACTATCCGTTTTTTTTTTTTAATACATGCATCGGGTTTGTCTCGCGCCGAACGGGGGGCCTATTGAAAAAAAAAAAACCTGTTTCGGCGCGGGACAACCCCTTTAAGGCTGACTACCCACAGGTAGGGAGCCCGCAGCAGAATCCGACCCTGTGCCCGGCTGGCATCCACCCTTACCTGTATTTTCTTCTTCTTTTCTGTACTGCGGATGGTCCGTACGGCTTGCTGTTGCACATGTGCAGTAGAGATTTTCTTTTGAAGTCCTGCTTTTCTCGCGGAATCCACGGACGGCCCGTGGGTCGGACGGCTTCCATTAACTTCAATGGAAACCGTCTGTGCGGGATCCGAAGGAAAATGGAGCATGCTGTGATTTCCATGGCATGATATGAGGGGTTATTGCTGCGGAACCCGGAGGCGGATGGCTGCTGGGGATTACGCAGCAAGAATCCGCCCGTGTGTATGAGGCCTTATAAGAAGGTATACTTCCTGCCAAAGGCAGTTTGAGAAGGTGTAAGCCCTGTGAGAGGATTGTGGGAGTCATGTGATGCCAGGAGGGTAAGCTGGCACCAAGAGATACAAATGTTAAATCTACTACTGTTTGTGCACTGTGTGGTGGTATTATTCCTATGCTGCATGGCAGTATTATTTGGACATCATGTTTTGGGGTTATTTGGGCATTGTTCTTTGCATGCACATATGGATTTGGACAGTCGATGCCATTACTGTTTGTGCACTATATGGTGGTATTATTTATATTGGTCATGGTACTGTTATTGGGGCATAATGCTGGTCTTGTGGTATTATTTATGAACTGTTGTAGTTGTGCCCTGTATGGTTATATGACTGGACAGTCTGTGCCATTACTGTTTGTGCACCGTGTGGTGGTATTATTCTTACACTAGACGGTATTGGTTTTGGGGCATCGTTTAGTAGTATTATTTGGTCACTGTTATTTCTGCACTACTTGGTGATTCGGTTTGGACATTACGTTGCACATGTGATTGCGCTAATTTGCATCTCTTACCTATAGCAGGGCGACATTAGAATTGATACATGGGGTTCTATAAGCTCAGTGATACAAGCTATCACACCGTGGAGCGCGTGCGCCTGACAGACGACGTCCGTTGTCCGCACCGCTCAGTCACGGTGGATGTACGGATTATCCGGGCGTCTGCGATCCATGTCAGCCCCGTGGTCATCAGCCCTATAGACGGTATTGATTCTCCTTTGTTGTACTACTTAGTAGCTGGAGGTCAATTAGCAGCTCAATTACTGGAATTCTTGTTGGGTAATTGCGGAGTCGGAGGCTGATGGCGTTTATCGGTTCCTCGCTGTAATCACCGGTGACATCATGTTCCAGGAAACCGTCGGATGCAGGAGCCGAAGCCACAGACTGCGAAGACAAAGGAATCTGGTGTCCTGTGAGCTCCAGGAATCAGCGCTGCTCCCATCTATTAGCAACATGTCAAAAAACCAGAACCAGATGTGCCCGTTGCGGGGGCCTGAAAAATGTCCCACAATGCACCGCTCAGTGACCCTTCCCTTGGAAAAGCACAATAAAAAACGGAGAAACAAGAGCATTTCCTTTCATAAATTCTGCCTTCTCTGGGAGAATGATTATTCCATACAAATATGATTTATTGGAATATAGAAACCATATGTAGCGGCTCCCCGCAGCAGGTCAGGGCCGGCCGCTCGCTTCAGCTGCCATCAGCTTTACATGTCAGCTTACATTTCTCTGCACCGCGTCCTTATTACTGCTGTAGTGTGCAGACGTGCGAGCGCGGCGGAAAGCGCAGAAGAGAGCGCACACCGACATCATACATACTGTATGTACTGTATATACAGACACAAGTGCAGTGGAGAGCGCAGAGGAGATCGTACACCGACATCATACATACTGTATGTATATACAGACATGAGTGCGAAGGAAAGCGCGGCAGAGAGCGCACACCAACATCATACATACTGTATGTATATACAGACATGAGTGCGAAGGAGAGCGCGGCGGAGAGCGCACACCGACATCATACATACTGTATGTATATACAGACATGAGTGCGAAGGAGAGCGCAGCAGAGAGCGCACACCAACATCATACATACTGTATGTATATACAGACATGAGTGCGAAGGAAAGCGCAGCAGAGAGCGCACACCAACATCATACATATTGTATGTATATACAGACATGAGTGCGAAGGAGAGCGCGGCAGAGAGCGCACACCAACATCATACATACGGACACAAGTGCGAAGGAGAGCGCAGCAGAGAGCGCACACCGACATCATACATACTGTATGTATATACAGACATGAGTGCGAAGGAAAGCGCGGCAGAGAGCGCACACCGACATCATACATACGGACACAAGTGCGAAGGAGAGCGCAGCAGAGAGCACACACCAACATCATACATACCGTATGTATATACAGACATGAGTGCGAAGGAAAGCGCAGAAGAGAGCGCACACCAACATCATACATACTGTATGTATATACAGACATGAGTGCGAAGGAAAGCGCGGCAGAGAGCGCACACCGACATCATACATACTGTATGTATATACAGACATGAGTGCGAAGGAAAGCGCAGAAGAGAGCGCACACCGACATCATACATACCGTATGTATATACAGACATGAGTGCGAAGGAAAGCGCGGCAGAGAGCGCACACCGACATCATACATACGGACACAAGTGCGAAGGAGAGCGCAGCAGAGAGCACACACCAACATCATACATACCGTATGTATATACAGACATGAGTGCGAAGGAAAGCGCAGAAGAGAGCGCACACCAACATCATACATACTGTATGTATATACAGACATGAGTGCGAAGGAAAGCGCGGCAGAGAGCGCACACCAACATCATGCATACGGACACAAGTGCGAAGGAGAGCGCAGCAGAGAGCACACACCAACATCATACATACCGTATGTATATACAGACACAAGTGCAGTGGAGAGCGCAGAGGAGATCATACACCAACATCATACATACTGTATGTATATACACACGAGTGCGAAGGAGAGCGCGGCGGAGAGCGCACACCGACATTATACATAATAATAATCTTTATTTGTATAGCGCCAACATATTCCGCAGCGCTTACATAGACAGGGGGAATACAGAAAGACAAAATACAAACATTACAGAACCACGGTTACATAGTAATCAATTGATGGAAACAATAGGGGTGAGGGTCCTGCTCCAACGAGCTTACATACTACAAGTAATGGGGTGATACAGAGGGTAAAGGGGCTGGAGATGTGCACGGTATGGCGAGGTGGAGAGTGAGGGGTGATATACACACAAACAATGGTCAGACATTTAGCCGTGTGACGGCAGAATCGGTATGACTGCAGGAGCGGTTTATGATGGCTAGCAGGGATTGCAGTCAGTAGGTCAGGGAGCATGTTATCAGGCGGAGTACAGAGGGCTTTATTTAGGGAATGCGGTATGCCTCCCTGAAGAGGTGCGTTTTTAGAGCACGCCTGAAGTTCTCCGAGTCCTGGATTGCTCGGGTAGTGTTTGGTAGTGCGTTCCAGAGGACCGGTGCTACTCTGGAGAAGTTCAAATTAAAGGGGCGCTCAGTCTGGTTTCGTTAGCAGAGCGGAGAGCCCGGGCTGGGTGATGGATTGAGATGAGAGAGGCGATATAGGGGGGCGCTGCGCTGTGGAGGGCTTTGTGGATGAAGGTAATAAGTTTAAATTGAATTCCGTATTTAACGGGCAGCCAGTGCAGTGACCGGCACAGGACAGAGGCATCCGAGTAGCGGCTGGACAGGAAGATAAGCCTGGCTGCCGCATTCAGGATGGATTGGAGGGGGTAGAGTCTGGTGCAGGGGAGGCCGATCAGTAACGAGTTGCAATAATCGAGCCGAGAGTGGATGAGGACAACAGTGAGTGTTTTTAGCGTGTCCATGGTGAGAAAAGAGCGGATTCTTGCGATGTTCTTGAGGTGCAGCTGTGTATATACACACGAGTGCGAAGGAGAGAGCAAACCAACATTATACATACTGTATGTATATACAGAGACGAGTGCGGAGGAGAGTACGGCATAGAGCATACAACAACATTATACATACTGTATGTATATACAGACACGAGTGCGGAGGAGAGCGCGGCGGAGAGCATACAACAACATTATACATACTGTATGTATATACAGACACGAGTGCGGAGGAGAGCGCGGCGGAGAGCGCACACCGACATTATACATACTGTATGTATATACAGAGACGAGTGCGGAGGAGAGTACGGCATAGAGCATACAACAACATTATACATACTGTACGTATATACACATGAGTGTGAAGGAGAGCACGGTGGTGAGCGCACTCCAACATTATACATACTGTATGTATATACAGACACGAGTGCGGAGGAGAGCACGGCATAGAGCATACAACAACATTATACATACTGTATGTATATACAGACACGAGTGCGGAGGAGAGCACAGAGGAGAGCGTGTTACTGTATGATACAATTTCACATTCCCTACCGGATAGTGGATTTTTTTTTTTTTGTTTGTGTGTCCATAAGGTTTTTAAGCAATATTTATTAAAAGTTAATTTTTATGAATTTATATTTTTGGGTCCTAAAAGTGAGCTTCACTAAAACAGTGAGTTGCACTAAACCTGATGAAGTCAAACCAGGGACAGTGCAGAGGTCCATCTTAATCTCAACTCAAATAACTGCATCACCAACTTCCAGTAAGCCTAACAGATAACTAGGCCTGTGGGAAATTCTACTGTGTAACCTCTAGATCCAGTTAGAGAGAGTTGAAGAGGAAACTGCGTTAATTCAAATCTAACTGTATTACCAACGTGTTGTTCTACTGCATAATCAATTGTACTGCAAAACTTCTGCAAGACTGCCACTGTTGTATTGGGTTACCGTATTCAAGCTTCAGTAAAACTGTGAACTTCCAGTTTACTGCTCAAAAGCTACCAGGACTCATGACAAATTATTTCCGCCATTGACCCTTACAAACCACCGTTAATTGTAAGAAATATATATATTACTAGCTGATATACCCGGCTTCGCCCGAGTTAATTTGGTACTGGTGTTTATCTGGTGTTCACACGGAAAATCTTATGAAGTCGTGGTTACTTTAGAGATACCGGAAAAACATATGTTCACCATTTTGCATAGTTCTCTGCGTTACCCAGGAAACACCACGGGAGGTAACCATGCGACGTTTCCTTTATATAAAATGACATCAGGAAGTGAGAGAATTAGATTCCATACGTAAAATGTGGACGCCAATTCTTTTGCGCTAGAATTGAATAATGGAGTTGGGACCTATTGCTTTTCCTATTTATGACATAATCAATGCTCGTGCCAAATTTCCTGTTTCTATGACACCAGAAAGTGAGAAAAATACATTCCGTACGTAAAATTTGGACGCTAATTCTTTTGCGCATAGAATTGAATAATCGAGTTGGGACCCATTAACTTTTCCTATTTATGACATAATCAATGCCAAATTTTAAGTTTCTATGTGAGAAAATTACATTCCGTACGTAAAATTTTGACGCTAATTCTTCTGTGCATAGAATTGAATAATCGAGTTGGGACCCATTAGCTTTTCCTATTTATGACATAATCAATGCCAAATTTTAAGTTTCTATGTGAGAAAATTACATTCCGTACGTAAAATTTTGACGCTAATTCTTTTGCGCATAGAATTGAATAATCGAGTTGGGACCCATTAGCTTTTCCTATTTATGACATAATCAATGCTCGTGCCAAATTTCCCGTTTCTTTGACACCGGGAAGTGAAAAAATTAGATTCCGTACGTAAAATTTGGACGCTAATTCTTTTGCCCATAGAATTGAATAATCAGGTTGGGACCCATTAACTTTTCCTATTTATGACATATTCAATGCCTTGCCAAGTTTTAAGTTTCTATGACATTGGGAAGTGAGAGATTTAGATTATGTACGTTAAATTTCGACGCCAATTCTTTTGCGCTAGAATTGAATAATCGAGTTGGGACCCAATTACTTTTCCTATTTTGGAGATAATCTATGCTCGTGCCAAAATTCATGTTTCTACGACATCGGGAAGTTGGAGAACTTTTGGCGAGTCAGTAAGTGAGTGAGTGAGTCAGTCAGTCAGTCAGTCAGTGAGTCAGTGAGTCAGTCAGTCAGTCAGTGAGTCAGTCAGTCAGTCAGTCAGTGAGTGAGTCAGTGAGGGCTTTCAGCTTTATATATATAGATATAGTAGTATATAATATATATTATATATAAAAGTAGGACACCTTTGCTGCCATTGTTGGGAGAGATTGCAGAGCCACCCGTGACATCCATCTTGCAATCCCCGTGGTCTCCCCTACTTTGGCACGCTCGCTCGGACGCTACATAGTTACATGTACACGAATGTAGAGGAGAGCCCACGCCAACATTATACCTACATATATACTGTACATACATATATACATGAGTGCGGAGGAGAGCATATCCTAATGTTATACATACCGTAGGTACATATACACAGGAGTGCGGAGGAGAACGTGGAGAACTGAACACACTAGCTTTACACATACACACATATCCATAGGAATGAGGAGGAGAGCAGCAAGAACCGCACATACTAATTTTATACATACATACTGTATAAGGTGACCAGATTTTTCCAACAACAATGCAGGAGAAAGAGGAGTGGTCAGGGGCGGGGCTTATCACAACATATGATTTTACGTTCGTCATTATAAAATGTACAGGGCCGGTCCAGAAAAGCCAGGGAGCTAATTCCACAGCATTTCTGCTTCCAAAAAACAGTCAAAATACCATTGGTGCAGATTTGACTGGAAATCAGCCAGGTATCCACAGCTGCTTTCATGCAATGCGGCGCTCCCCCTCACCTCCTCAGAAGGTTTCCGGTTCCCAGCAGCCTGTAGTGGCCTTACCTGACCAGCAGCGCTGCACCTGACCAGCATCATCTGACCAGGTCGCTTGGAAACGGACTCCGGGGAGCGCTGACAGTGGGAAGCCTTCGGAGGAGGTTAGTGGGAGCACCGCATAGTATGAGATCAGCCGTGGGTACGTGTCTGATTTCCAGTCAAAATCTGCACCAACTTTACAGACTTTGGCTGTTTTTTTAGATGTGGAATTTGCTGCGGACATTCCGCAGCATTACCACCATGTGTAAAGTCTCCTAAGTCAGCTTAAGGTATGCTTCCACATGCAGAGTGGCCTCAGTAGTAAAAGTGTCCTCTATATTAGCCTCAGTAGAAATAGTGACCCCCACAGTGGTCCCAGTAGTGATAGTGACCCCTACAGTGGTCCCAGTAATAAGTAACCCCACAGTGGTCCCAGTACTAATAGTGACCGCCCACAGTGGCCACAGTAGTAATAGTGACCCCCACAGTGGTCCCAGTACTAATAGTGACCCCCCCACAGTGGTCCCAGTAGTAATAGTGACCCCCACAGTGGTCCCAGTAGTAATAGTGACCCCTACAGTGGTCCCAGTAGTAATAGTGACCACCACAGTGGCCTCAGTAGTAATAGTGACCCCCTATACCAGTTTAGCAATAATAGTGAATCTTTTTATTATAAAAGTAAAAAACATAACAGGGTGTAATAACAGAAATAACATAACAGAAAAATTTGCCAAATCCAGTCACAAGAAGCATAAATACATATTTACAGAAAAAAACAGAACAGAAATATTTGCAAGAAATAATAGCCAAACATATATTCATAGTTACAAAATTTTACAGAAACAGTAGAAAAGTGAAGACCGTTCCCCCCCCCCCCCCCAATCACACAGATCGCATCTATACAACCAAATTTACATTACAAAACATAAGAAAAACAAGACAACCCCCTATCCCATAATCCCGCAGTGCTGCATACTCCAACCTACTAAATAGAGAAAAAACCCACATTAGTAAAACAAGTAATTTCCCTCCCCCTCCTCCCTCCTAAACTACACACGCATCACCCTCTACCCATCCCCTGGTCCACTGCCAATACCTGACAATCATGCTTGTAAACATATAGTGTTTTTTTTTAAATACAACCACGTAACATAATACTAACCCCCCACAAAAACTCAAAACATAATACCCCCCAGGAAAACGTATAATACCACCCATGAAACATGATACCACCGACGAAACAACATTGTACCACCCACGATAAACCATAACACATAATACCACCCACAAAATCATATCATGAATAATAATCCACAGCCTAAATATACAGAAAAGAAAAAAAATGACAAAAATATAACCATCACCTCCAGCCCCGGTTCGGGTCCCGTAAGCCTTTATTCAACTTTTAGCTTAAAACAAAACAAAAAGCTCAGGTGAAAGAATCCAGCCCCCCACCAGGAAACAGCTCTCCAGGCTAGGGAACCCCAAAGCAAAAAACCCTCCAAAGGTCTACCCAACCTTTCAAGCTCCAGAGAATGCACCTTCACCAGGTCACTGAGAATGTTCCTACTTACCTCGTCCTCGAGGAGGATTTTATGATGTGTCGATACTAAACACTGTGCGTTCCACCTGTAATACCGAACCACCAGACTTACTAAATATACAATGCAGCGGTCCCTGCCACCCAGATCTCTGAATGCTCCATAACACCACTCGGCGTAGGTAAGGTCAGCCAGCCGAAGCCAACTGATGGAAGCCCCTACCCTCTGTATTAAAGAGACAATGAGGCAGGAAGTGGTCCATGCTCTCCAGAGTGTTGCCACACGCCTCCCAGGGACAACCTCTTTCCTCAGTGTTCCTGTGCTTCAAGTTGTCCCCCACATACAGCTTACCATGGAAGCAGCACCAGGTCAAGTCCCAATACTTTGAGGGGATTCTTACCAAATTTAAAAGAAACAAACCCACCCTCAAATCCCCACCTGGGCAGTCTCTGAGGGCCAATGGACTTTGAAAGCAGATTGCCAAAACCGTCTGGTCCAGCACACGCCTGGCCAGCGTCCTGACTTCCCCCACGGTCAGCCTCCATTGGTGTAAAACCTTCAGAACCGGTGCAATGTAAGCCGGAAGATGTCTGTGCGGTGTACAAAAGTCCTTCAAACGCCCTCCTGTCTCCCACTCCCTTACAGGAGGATACCCACGGAGGAGCCCTCTCTTTCCAGAGATTTGCGATATTAACTTTCAAGAAGGTATTCAGTAGGAGTAACACGGTGTTGACCATACCCAACCGGCCTAGTCTCCTTGTACGGTAAGTAACCTCCCTCCTGACTGGGTTCAACCTATTCCCCCATAACAGCTGGGAGAACAGGCTGTAGACCCGTGACCAAAGAGGTTCTGGCAAAATGCATACACTTCCCAGGTACATCAACAAAGGAAGCAGGTAAGTTGTGATCAAGCAAATACTTTCTCTCAGGGTCAAAGACCACTCTTTGCATTGATCCACCTTTTGAGTGGCATTCCTCAACCTGCCTTCCCAGTTTTTCTCGGGATAATTCCCTTGGTTGAAATCGATGCCTAAAATTTTTGCGGAATCTTGGGGTTCTAGAAGAGTGTCCGGAAGATCAAAAGCATGATCTCCCCCTCCCAGCCAGAGACTCTCACACTTTTCCCGATTGATCTTTAACCCGGAGACCCAATGTGGGGGCCGATCTGCCTGGAAGATGATATAAGGTTGCAGGTTGGCTACTTAGGGATACAGCAACTGTTCCAACATGGCCAGGTGTACGGGGCCGGTTACTGTACGATCACCACAAAAAAACGGACCACTAATCCTTCATTACACCAAACATTAATTCTTGGGCGCTATCGGACACGCTCTCTGTAGACACAGAGATTTTCGGTTCCCCATATTTGCACATTATGCCAACTGACATATCCTGACTAGAGATGAGCAAATATACTCGTTTTGAGTAATTACTCGATCGAGCACTGCAATTTTCGAGTACTTCCGTACTTGGGTGAAAAGATTCAAGGGGCGCCGGGGGGCGGGGGGAGGCGTGGCAGAGCGGGGGTAGCAGCGGGGAACAGGGGGGAGCTCTCTCTCTCTCTCCCTCTCCCCCCCACTTCCCGCTGCAAGCCCCCACTCACCCACGGCGCCCCCCGAATCTTTTCACCCGCGGCGCTTGGGCGAAAAAGGGGCGTGTCCGAGTAGGTTCGCTCATCTCTAATCCTGACATAAAATGTGGCCTCATAGTAACACAGTAACATAGTAGGTTAGGCTGAATGAAGACAATGTCCATCTAGTTCAGCCTGTTTCAGAGTCAGAATAATCCCTGAATCAAGCTTTGATAGTTCCTACCTATCTGTAGACCCGGATCAACAACCTGCTGATCACCTAATGTCTATATCCTGTAATATCCTCCCCTTCCAGAAAGGCATCTAGTCCCTCTTAAACTCTTCTATGGATTTTGCTATCACCACTTCCTCAGGCAGAGAGTTCCACAGTCTCACTGCTCTTACAGTAAATAACCCATTTCTGTGTTGGCGATGGAACCTGCTTTCTTCTAGACGTAGCGGATGCCCTCTTGTTAAAGCCGCAGTCCTGGGTATAAACAGATCATGGGGGAGATCCTTGTATTGTCCCCTCATATATTTATACATTGTTATTTGGTCGCCCCTTAGAAGTCTTTTTTCTAGGGTGAATAATCCTAATTTTGATGCCTCTCTGGGTATTCCAGTCCTCCCATTCCGTTTATTAGTTTAGTCGCTCTTCTTTGAACCTCCTCCAGCACTGTAACATCTTTCCTGAGCACCAGTGACCAGAACTGTACGCAGTATCCATGTGGGGCCTGACAAGTGCCTTATATAATGGAAGGATAATGTTCTCGTCCTTCACCCCTATACCTCTTTTAATGCACCCCAGGACTTTATTAGCTTTTGCAGCAGCTGACTGGCATTGGTTACTCCAGTTTAGTCTACAGTCCACTAGTGCCCCCAGGTCTTTTCCCATATCACTTTTCCCTAGCAGTACCCCATTTAGTGTATATTGGTGGCATCCGTTTCTCCTGCCCATGTGCATAACCTTACATTTATCAACATTGAACTTCATTTGCCATTTTTCTGCCCAAGCCCCCAGCTTATCCAGGTCAGTTTGTAGCCGCACATTGTCCTCCGTTGCATTAATTATATTGTATAATTTTGTGTCATCTGCAAATATTGATATTTTGCTGTGCAGCCCCTCTATCAGGTCATTGATAAATATATTGAACAGAATGGGGCCTAATACTGAGCCCTGTGGCCCCCCGCTAGCGACGGTGGCCCAATCAGAGTACAAAGCATGTATCACCACCCTCTGTTTTCTATCTCTGAGCCAGTTCTTTACCCAGATACACACGTTTTCACCCAATCCGAGCTGCCTCATTTTGTATATTAGCCTATTATACAACACAGTGTCAAATACTTTAGGGAAATCCAGATATACGAGATCAATAGACTTTCCCAGGTCCAGCCTAGAACTTACTTCATCGTAGAAACTGATCAGATTGACCCCTCATGAACCCCTGCTGGTGATGAGTTATTCCGTTGTTCTCCTTGAGGCACTCTTCGATGGCGTCTCTTAGAAACTCCTCAAATATTTTTCCAATTATTGAAGTGAGACTTACCGGCCTGTAGTTACCAGGCTCTCTTTTATACCTCTTTTTGTATACTGGAACTACATTCGCAATGCACCCATCCAATGGTACAACCCCGGTCTGGATAGTGTCCATAAATATAAGAAATAGGGGTCTAGCTATCACTTCACTTAGTTCCCTTAGAACCCTTGGGTGCATTCCATCTGGGCCCGGCGATTTATCAATTTTAGTTTCAATCATTTTTTATTAAACATTTGCAATAAACAATATAACAACATTACACCGTATTGGTCTGCATTTACTTTTCTATCATAATGTTTCAACGTTGGATCTCTATGAGATATTTTGTAAGGTTTGCAGAATACACTCACTGTCTTATTTTTTTTTTTAAAAAAAGGAAAACAAGAAAAAATGTACTATAATATAACGTAAATATAGAGAAAGGCGTAACTCCGACTGGGGGGATGGGGAGGGGGGGGGGGGGGAGGCCAGAGTAGGGATGTGGGGGAAACGGGGGGGAGGGGAGGTAAGGGTCTTGCTTGCAAGATTCCGTAAACCCCTAAGGGTCCAGAGTACCTGTGTTCAACCAATTCTCAAAGGGTGTTGATGCTCTCATGGCTATCCACGGGCTCCAGAGGTTGTAGGACTTTTCACGCTCTTTCTCCTCCTCCTCTCCCTCCATTTCATATCTCATAAGTGTGTTGAGTTTCTCTGTCCATACAATCCTTGTGGGGGGGACCGTGGAGCGCCACAAACCTGGGACAGACATCCTAACTGCTAGGATAACCAGTCTCAATAGTTCTGATTTAATCTTTGCCATGGACCCTGGTAACATAAGTAGAAGGGCCACTCTCGCTGTAATGGACACCGTCGATCTGGTCATGTTGTTGTAGAGAAGTTCTACATTTTTCCACAGTTCAGCTACTGGGGGGCATTCCCACCAGATATGTAGCATTATTTCTATGCTACCCTGACATCTCCAACACATAGGGGAGACCTGGGTATCCATTTGGTCTTGTATTCTGCCCAATTTAGTACTCTTATGGCACATGAGGAAGGCTCTCTTCCAATCTGCGCTGGTAAATGTTACCCCCATTTCTCGCTCCCATTGTGCCACATAGCCGGGTGGGTCATCCTCTGTCCCGCGGGCCACCAACAATTTATATATCAACGAGATCCCATGCTGCACGGGGGACGCCGACATACAGGCAGTTTCAAACTGTGTCAGCGGTATGGTACCACATCCTCTGGGCGTCCGAGATTCCTCATACCCCCTTACCTGGAAGTATTTCAGCCAAGTCCCCGGCGGAGGTCTGGTTTCCCCATAAAAGTCTCTTAAGTGTTTTACTCCTGTTTGTGCGACTACATCTCTTACTCGTGGGATTGGGGTGCTGGGCAGCGACAGGACGAGGTCCCCTCTTTCTATGGCCTGAAACTGGGGATTAGCTATCAGTGGGGTCAGTGGTCCCGGGACGGAAATCAGGCCCATTTTCGAGGCAAATGTGCCCCATGTTCTAAGTACTCCCAGTATTAGCGGTGAGAGGGTATGTACCTCTCTCATATATTGTCATGGAATCCAGGGTACACCCTGAACCGCTGCAGATGTTAGATTGTGTTCTATCTCTACCCATAACTTCGAGCTCCTATCCCGTACGAGTGATAGCACAAAGTTAGTGAGACTCGCTCTGTAGTATAGGGTAAAGTCTGGGAGTCCCAGCCCTCCCTGTTCCTAAGGTCGTGTGAGAAGTGTAAAACTGAGTCGAGGCTGCGTCCCTTCCATACAAAATTAGAGATTAGTGTGCGAATACTGAGCAGGTACCGTCGAGCTAAATGGACGGGTAAAGTCTGACATAGATATAGGAATTTCGGTAGAGTGTCCATTTTTACTGCATTAACTCTGCCCGTCCATGACACATAGAGTGGGCTCCATTTTCCTAAGTCCTCCTTGAGTTTGGAGAGAAAGGGCTGAAAGTTTAGTTCAAAGACATGGGCGGGGTTTGCGGGAAGATGAACCCCAAGGTATTTGATGGAAGAGGACCTCCACTTAAAGGAGAAAGCCTCTGCAAGATCTTGGGCATCCTTCTGAGGGATCGTTATATTTAATATCTCCGATTTCTGTAAGTTTACTTTGAAGTTGCTTACCCGCCCATATCTTGTGAACTCTCCCATCACCACTGGCAATCCGACTCTGGAGTTTGACAGGAACAGGAGGAGGTCGTCCGCGAACAATGCCATTTTATGTTCTGAGGCATCGTCTAATGGGCCCCTGATTGAAGCATTCCTCTGGATGGCGTTGGCTAGGAACTCCATTGATAAGATGTAAAGTAATGGCGATAGGGGGCAGCCTTGTCTAGTGCCATTGCGGATCGTTATGGCGTCTGAGAGGACTCCATTTATTTTAATCTTGGCTGAAGGACAACTGTACCGTGCCATGATCCGCTCCCTTGTCTTCTGTCTAAGGCCTATCTGCCATAGAGTCCCTCCCAAAAACCTCTACCTGACCCTGTCAAACGCCTTTTCTGCATCCACCGTGAGCAGGCACAGTGGTCTTTGGTTTCGCATTCTGGTCAAGTTGATCAGGGAGATAGATTTGATGGTGTTGTCCCTGGCTTCTCTTCCAGGGACAAAACCCACCTGCTCTTTTTGAATCAGATTCGGGATATATCTACTGAGCCTATTAGCAATTAGCTTGGCGAACGTTTTGACGTTGATATTGATCAGGGATATTGATCTGAAATTGGAGCAGTATGTTGGGTCCTTCCCCGGTTTTGGGACCACTGCTATGTGTGCTTGAAGAGCTTGGGGGGGGGGGGGGGGGGGGGACTCCCGAGATATCTCATTGAAGGTTTGTACTAAGAGGGGGGAAGGCTCGTCTTTAAACAGTTTATAAAAGCGCGCCGAGTACCCGTCCGGGCCTGGACTCTAGCCTAATTTAACCCTCCAATGCACTCTGTGATTTCTTCCTGGGAAAAGTCTTGGTCTAGACTCTCAGCTACCTCCTGCTCCACTGGACCCGGTCCGAACTCTTTTAGGTATTCCTCTTCTTCCCCTATGTTGACTTCATTTGATCTGCACTCCTTTTCTATATTATATAGCCCATTGTAGTAAGTGCGTGATCTGACCAGATAAGGGGCCCTATCGAACTAGAGGGTTGCGTGTCCAGGAGCGTATGAGAGGCCCACACATAGTCTATTCTGCCATAACTATTGTGTGCAGATGAGTGATATGTGTAATCCCTAACGCCCGGATGCATAACCCGCCATAGGTCTACCAGACGCAGCCTTCCCAATTCTTTGAGGAGGGCACGTGTTGCAGCCCGCGAGACAGAGGACTTACCTGAAGAAGTGTCGTGTTCTGGGTCGAATGCAAGATTAAAGTCTCCTCCCAGTATGATGCCGGAGCCTTCTGCAAACCTCGTCAGCTTCTCTAGCGTGGAGATTCCAAAGGATGTCTGTCCCTGGTTTGGGAAATAAACATTGGCAAATGAGATCACTTTGCCCAGAACCTCTGCTTTGATAAACAGAAAACGTCCCTCCGGGTCACAAAGCACACCAAGGGGCTGAACTTGTAGGGAGTTATGAAAGGCAGTAGACACACGTCCTGCTTTACGGCTAGGGTCGGGGCTATGATACCACGTGGGAAACATTTTGGTGGAGCATGTCGGTATCTCACCCATCTTGAAGCGTGTCTCTTGAAGCAGGAGTACTTTAATCCCTTTCTTCTGCATATGGTATAGGATTTGGCCTCTTTTAGATGGGATGTTCAGCCCCTTGGTATTGTAGGTGCAAATCTTATAGTTGGCTATGGTATTCCATAGAGGGGAGCCTTCTCAAATCCATGTGTGTCTGGTCGTATAACTGAGGAGGGGAAGGGAGACAGGGGATTGGGAAAATTAGGGGGAGGGGTTCGGGTGCGGGGGGGACTTGGACATGCCTTTCTTTGTGGGAAAAAAATGAAAATTACTATAATGAAAATGAAAAAAGGGAAAAGAAAAACAAAAAAAAACCCAGAAGGGAAAAATAAAAACATAGGCCAAAACACGGAAAACCTTTAGTGGGCAGAATAAGGCTGCCCATCAGAAAACAACTTAGTGGTGGAAAAAAAATTTTTTTTTTAACTTTTAGTGCAGCTCAGGGCTGCTTGCCCTATATGGGGGAGGAGGAGACCAAAAACGGAGGTCTACCCCCGGCTTCACCACCGCCGTGGCTCAATCCTAGAGAAGGAGGAGATACAAAGATGACGAATGAGGGAGAAAAAAGAGAAGGGTTAGAGAATTGAGAAAGAAGCAGAGGGGAGGAGGGGGGAAGGGGGGGAAGAGGAGAGAGGTAAGGGGGGGGGGCTTTGTAAAGGGAAGGGAACAAGAGGGAGATAGATAGCAGAGAGAGATTGGGAAGAGTTGCGCTTCTGAAGATGTATTTCCAGCCCGCCGCAGGGGATCCGTAAGGAAACCGTGTCCAAACGGTGTGGGATAAGGAAAGAGCTTACCCCGGAGCTTCATATGTCCATGAGACTCGAGATCTCAGGGAGTAGTAACTCTTTAAGTTCCGTTGCTGTTTTGTTCTTTTGTCTCATTACTTCGAGTTTTGCGGACGCCTTTTTCCACCTTTTGCCATTCCGCTCTAGGCGGGGGGATTGGAGGGCCCCTGAGTGAGGGCCAGTCTGGGATCGCAATGTGCGGTAGTTCCAAGGCCCCCAAGAACCCTGGCAGGTCTCCCAAATTCTTGAAGGTCGCCGTCTTCCCTCCTCTTCTTGCTTGTAGTTGGAGCGGGAATCCCCATCTATACGGGATGTTTCTTTCTCGCATGGCGTTAAATAGAGGTTTCAAAGCCCTTCGTAACTGCAGCGTACGTCTAGATAGTTCTGGGAACACCTCAACCTTATGACCCCTGAACATTAGGTCAGCGGCTCTTCGAGTTTTTTGGAGAATTTGATCTTTTTCTCTGAAGAAGTGTACCCGGCATATTGATGTCCCTGGGTCTGGATGGGTCCGTTGATTTCGGACCCAAGGCACGATGAACTCTGTCGAGTTCCAGGTGACTCTCCAAAGGCCTGCCCAGAATGTGATTGAAGAATTCGATGGTCCACTCTTCCAGTTGGCTGTTGTCGACCTCTTCTGGAAGGCCTCTTATGCGGAGATTATTCCGTCTATGACGGTTTTCAATGTCGTCGATGTGATTAGTCAGTCCCGCAATCTGATGCGCCTGCATTTCCAGTACTTGCGCATGTTCTTTTAGGGAATTCTGGATCGTGTCTTGGGTCTCCTCAATTTCTACCACACTTTGTCTGACGTGTCTAATATCTCCTTGTAGGGCTGCGATGTCTTGCTTGTGAGCTGTGTCCAGTTTTTGTAGAAATGAATTCATCTCTGCTTTTGTAGGGATCGCCTTTAGGTGGGCTTTCCAGTCCCAGTCGTCTTCTAAAGGGTTACATCTTCCATTGCCTGGAGGGCTGGCGAATAGATCGGGTTGCCGATTTGGGGTGGAGGTCTCCCCCTGGACTGCTGCTTGGGTAGTGGCTTTTTTCCCTCTTGGGGCACTGCCTTCGCTGGGGATTGTAGTGCTTCGCGCTTGTATGGCTTCTTCTGCCATTGGGGGTCTTGTTGATCTCGTGTAGGTCTTTGAGGGGGGGGGGGGGAGGCAGTTTGGTCTGTTGCAGTTTTCTGCCTTGCACTGGCTGCGGGGTTCGCCGACCCTTCGTCTGTGTTTCCCCATTAGGGATGAAGGGATTGGAAGCTTCTCAAGCTGGCTCTGGGCCTTTGCTTAGGGGTCACTGGGTGGCTGTCTGGGGGTTCTGTCTCCCCTATGATCCCCTGCTCCATAGGGTTAATAGCCTCTGCTGGCTCTAGTTCCTGCTGGGGGTGGGGGATCCACTCTCTGTCTGGTGTGCGGCTGATCCTCCCCCCCCCCCCCGCGCGCATCTCCCGCTGCTTCCCGCCCGTACCTGAGGGGTGTCTGGTCTCACAGCTCGCTTCCCCTGCTGGTCGATCTCCCGGCCGGCCGTCGCTTCATAGTGGTGAGCGCCTGGGTGCTCTCTCCCGCCGCGGTCCGTGGCTGCTTTGCCTCCCTCCTCCTCGTGCGCGGCGACTCGCAGCGCCATCTTGGCTGTGCCTCGCTGCGGCTGTGATTCCCCCGGGGATCGGAGAAAGCGCTCCATTTCAGCTGCGGATGGTCTCCGGTGCAGCTCCTGTGTGTCAGCTCCTCTTCTCCTTCCCATTCCAGGTATTTCTCGGGGTCTGCAGCGGCTGGCTCATCTATGCAGGCGGCAGTTCAGCCGGGAGCAGAGGGCACAGGCAACCTACTCCATTAGCGGTTAGCCACGTCCCCCAATTTATCAATTTTAATCCTCTTTAACCGCCTCTGCACTTCCTCCTGTGTTAGGCATGCAATATTTAGTGGGGAGTTTGTTTTATTCCCCTGCATCTCGTGTGACATTTCCTTTTCGCTTGTGAATACACTTGAAAAGAAACTATTTAATAGATTTGCCTACCCCCCCCCCCATCATCTTCTCTGATTTTTCCTACATTATTTGTTAAAGGGCCAGTGCTCTCAGTGCAAATCCTTTTGCTGTTAATATAATTAAAGAATAGTTTAGGGTTATTTTTGCTCTCTTTGGCGATCAGTCTTTCTGCCTCCTCCTTAGCAATTTTGCTCTTTTCTTTGCATATTTTGTTTTTTTCCCTGTATGATTTTAGCGCTTCTTCGCTGCCTTCTTGTTTTAGTAGTTTAAACGCTTTCTTTTTTTCGTTTATTGCCCCTCTTACCATCTTGTCGAGCCACATTGGTTTCCTTTTACTTGAAGTTCTTTTTTTTAAAAGGGTATCAACTGCTCACATGAGGTGATTAGGATCTCTTTAAACTTTTCCCATTTGTCCTCCGTACTGGCATTTTTGAGGATGTTGTCCCAATTAATGTTACCGATAGTAGTTCTAAGCTGATCAAATTTTACTTTACTAAAGTTTTTTGTTTTTTTGTTGCTCCCTGATAAGGCTTCTTATTGAATGACAGCTGTAAGTTGATTATATTGTGGTCACTGTTCCCCAAGTGCCCCTCAACCTGTACCCCCATTATTCGGTCTGGTTTGTTATTTAGTACTAGGTCCAGAGTGGCCCTCCCTCTTGTTGGTTCCTGCACAAGTTGGATAAGGTAATTATCTTTAATTGATCTCAAGAACGTATCACCCCTGTGAGATTTACAGGTCTCCTTGTCGCATATTATATACAGATAATTAAAGTCCCCCATAATAATTACTTCATTGCAGTTTGACACCTCTTCTATCTGCCTTAATAGTAAGGTTTCAGTTTCTTCTGTTTCTTTTGGTGGCCTATAGAAAATCCATATCAGTACTTTGTTATTTTTTTCTCCCAGTATTTCTACCCACAGAGATTCCACATGTTCATCTCCTGTCCCTAAATCCTCCCGTAGCCTCGGCATTAAGTACGATTTAACGTACAGACATACGCCCCCCCCCCCCCCTTTCTCGTTTCCACGGTCTCTTCTGAAGAGATTGTAACCCTGTAAATTCCCCGCCCAATCGCACTTATCATCAAGCCATGTTTCTGTTATTCCAACTATATCATAGTTTTCATCGGCCATTCTTGCTTCGAGCTCACCCACTTTATCGATCAGACTTCTTGCATTCGTAGCCATACAATTTATACGGTTGTTTTTGTTCATTAAATTTATTTTGCTACTAATGGTACTATTGGCTGATCTGTCAGTTCTAACTGTGCTAACCCCATCCCCTGCTCGACCCCCACTCCCCTTGCATAGACCTGGGTCATTAGCTACGCTGGCTACCCCTGTGTTTATCTTTTTGCCCTCCCCCAAGTCCCTAGTTTAAACACTCCTCCAGCCTTCTAGCCATCTTCTCCCGAGCACAGCTGCACCCTCCCCATTAAGATGCAGCCCATCCCTAAGGTAGAGCCTGTAGCCGACAGCAAAGTCAGCCCAGTTCTCCAAGAACCCGAGCCCCTCCTTCTTACACCAACTTCGGAGCCACTTGTTTACCTCCCTAAGATCCTGCTGCCTTTCTAATGTAGATTTTGGTGCAGGTAGTATTTCAGAGAAAACTACCTTGGAGGTCCTTGCCCTAACCTTGGATCCTAGGTCCCTGAAATCATTTTTGAGAGCCCTCCATTGACCTCTAACTCGTTCATTGGTGCCAACGTGCACCATGACCGCTGGATCCTTACCAGCCCCTCCCAGTAATCTGTCAATCTGATCCGCGATGTGTCAAACTTGAGCGCCAGGAAGACAACACACTGTTTGACGATCCCGGTCTTTATGGCAGATTGCCCTATCTGCCCCCCTTATAATTGAGTCCCCCACCACTAGGACCTGTCTAGCCTGCCCTGCGCTCCCCGTCCCCTTCTTAATGGAGCAGTCATCCCTCTGGCGTTTAGACGGCATGTCGGTCTGCAGCGGTGCTGGCTCTGTTATGGCTTTCCCCCTCGTCTGCGGACAAGATGTTTCCAAGAAAAGTGACCGTCGTTTTTCATCAAGCATTTTGGTAGTAAATTCCATCCTCACAGCTTGTCATTTGGCTTTAATTATTGGACAATTTGCACTATATAAGGCTGCATTTGAAGCGGCTTACGCCATACTTGAGGCAATGTCGTTGTGTAGTGCACTGGCCAATACATGCTTTCCTGGCCCCCTCCATAATGTCATACATGTAATGTCTTGTGGGGATGTGCTGTGCAAAACTGTCTTGTCATTCTGTTATGTGTGTGCACAGCTGCTACAAATGAGAGGTCAATGTCTGCAAAGTGTGAGCTGACTGTCTGTAAATGTAACAATTTCTATCCTGTCACGTGGTATGAGAGAGGGTATAATTGTGAGTGCTTGAGAGCGGGAAAGGGTGTCCATGTCTTCTGGAGTTGTAGTCAGGAGGTCCAGCTACACGGGGGCACCTTTAGCCCTCATGTAGTGAAGAATGGAGAAGGAGAGATTTCACCAAGTGCAAGGATCAGCATGAGCAGTGAGTGAGCCCCCAGAAAGGGAGAGAGATAGAGCGTAAGACAGTCCTGCGTTTTCCCACACAAGGCCAGGTGCAGAGGTACTCTTTCTGCCTTCAATTGCTCACATCCAAGCGTCCTGAAGTCTGGGACCGTTGTGTGGAGATACTCGTCTTCAAGTCTGTCTTTATATATCCATAATTCTACCTGCACTTGGAATACTGTTTATTTTTGCCTTGTATTGTTGGGGTTGTTACCCAGTAAAGTTAGTCCAGGCCCTGACCATTCCCGAGGACCTGAGGTACTTTATCATTTTCTTTGGCTCAATTATTTCCCGGCTGATGTTCATGCCGGTGGGTGCTGGAATGGTGGCGTCACCCATGACAACTCCTTCACCTGCTCTACTGCTTATTGGACATCCCCATGCCAGGGGTGTCCAGAAGAGGCCCAGTGCTGCTCTAGCCTTGGCTGCACGTTTCCCTCCAGGAGGGAGCGTGGTAAGTGCTAAGTGGTAAGTGCTGCCATGACAAGCCAGCATCTTGCCCTCCCAGCTCCTCAGCATATGCTATGTGTCTGGGGTCACCCTACGGGATGCTGCAGTTGACCCTATGTTGAATTATCTTTATGTTTGGCAAATTGATTTCTTGGACTTCTCTGAATCCCCACTCAAATTTCTTCCACTTTCTTAGTCTGGAGGACTCAGATTCTTGTAGAACACACTCAGCAGTTAAAGGACAGCATCAGGAAGTGTTGTCATATGGACCCAAGTAGAGAAGCTTTTTTCACAAGAGACCTATGAGGTAAGGGCAGGTATAGAAGGCAGAAGACCCCTGCTCACGAAGACTGGGTTGGTTCCCAATTTGTCACTGGTTGTATAGTTCCTCTTTCCGTTCTTTGGTAACTGCGGCATACCTCTGGCCTAATTTTTTTTGGTCCTCAGTACAGGGGATCTCTGCCTGCCACGTGGCTTCAGCTGCACACTAACCTCCTGCCTGCAAGACTTTATATAACCTCTTAGTTTCTGCAACAACAGTGACATCTATTGACAACAGTTAATATTACAGTATAAACTTGTATACATTAGATTATTACATTATTATTATATACAAGCACGGTGGAACAAAGTACAGCATAACATATGACACACGTAGAAGTGAACACTGGGGTCCAGTCTGAGATCTCCACTACTTTCTGGATGATAAGAGCATACCATTTGGGAGCAGGGAGACACAATCGGGAGGGTTAGACCCAGTTCTTGCAAGGTCACCTTGGTCCACATAGGCAGGCGCAGGCAATAGTAGGACCTCGCGTCCTCACTGTGGTTGTTCTGTAGGTACAATAAGTCGCAGCAGTAGGCTCTCACATTACAGATTCCAACATTGGTGCAAATACATTTTAATAAAACAGAATTGGAACAAACCAATGCTGATAAACTCCAGTTTGCAGGCAAGGATTTTTTACCTGGGTTTCAGATATGTTCGGTTACAACTACTCCACCTGCGTATCAAGCATTATGGTTTTCACAGTCAGTCTCTGATCAGGAGAATCATCGGCAGCTGCAGTATATCTCTCCGCAGTTGTTGCGAACTCAATAAGAGGGGAAAGAAGTGAGGAGAAATCTTGCTGAAGCTCTTGAGGACGACTTGGCTTTCTCCCAATGAGTCTGTTCTGCTGAGCAGACTGCAATGTTCCTCACACCCGAAGTATCCTCGCTCTGCACTCTGCAGAGTAGCTGCACAGACTGGAAACTGCCTGTTTAGAGAGACAATCCTTGCCCCTCTGAAAGAGACAATGTACAAATTACACCCACTAACTAAAATACTACTCCTATGTACAAGAATATAACTAATATAATACTGCCCCCTGTGTACAAGAATATAACTACTATAATACTGCCCCCTATATGCAAGAATATAACTACTGTAATACTGCCTCCAATGTACAAGAATATAACTACTATAATACTGCCCCCTATGTACAAGAATATAACTACTATAATACTGCCTCCTATGTACAAGAATATAACTACTATAATACTACCCCCTATGTACAAGAATATAACTAGTATAATACTGCCTCCTATGTACAAGAATATAACTACTATAATACTGTCCCCTATGTACAAGAATATAACTACTATAATACTGCCCCCTATGTACAAGAATATAACTACTATAATACTGCCACTTTGTACAAGAATATAACTACTATAATACTGTCCCCTATGTACAAGAATATAACTACTATAATACTGCCCCCTAAGTACAAGAATATAACTACTATAATACTGCCACTTTGTACAAGAATATAACTACTATAATAATGCCCCCTATGTACAAGAATATAACTACTATAATACTGCCTCCTATGTACAAGAATATAACTACTATGATACTTCTCCCTATGTACAAGAATATAACTACCATAATACTGCCTCCTATGTACAAGAATATAACTACTATAATACTGCCCCCTATGTACAGGAATATAACTACTATAATACTGCCCCCTATGTACAAGAATATAACTACTATAATACTGCCCCAATGTACCAGAATATAACTACTATAATACTGCTCTCTATGTACAATAATATAACTACTATAATACTGCCCCCTATGTACAAGAATATAACTACTATAATACTGCTCCTTATGTACAGGAATATAACTACTATAATACTGCTCCCTATGTACAAGAATATAACTACTATAATACTGCCTCCTATGTACAATAATATAACTACTATAATACTGCCCCCTATGTACAAGAATATAACTACTATAATACTGCCCCCTATGTACAGGAATATAACTACTATAATACTGCCCCCTATGTACAAGAATATAACTACTATAATACTGCCCCCTATGTACAAGAATATAACTACTATAATACTGCCTCCTATGTACAATAATATAACTACTATAATACTGCCCCCTATGTACAAGAATATAACTACTATAATACTGCCCCCTATGTACAGGAATATAACTACTATAATACTGCCCCCTATGTACAAGAATATAACTACTATAATACTGCCTCCTATGTACAATAATATAACTACTATAATATTGCCCCCTATGTACAAGAATATAACTACTATAATACTGCCCCCTATGTACAAGAATATAACTACTATAATACTGACCCCTATGTACAAGAATATAACTACTATAATACTGACCCCTATGTACAAGAATATACCTACTATAATACTGCCCCCTATGTACAAGAATATAACTACTATAATACTGCCCCCTATGTACAGGAATATATCTACTATAATACTGCCCCCTATGTACAGGAATATAACTACTATAATACTGCTCCAATGTACCAGAATATAACTGCTATAATACTGCCCCCTATGTACAAGAATATAACTACTATAATACTGTACCCTATGTACAAGAATATAACTACTATAATACTGTCCCCTATGTACAAGAATATAACTACTATAATACTGCCTCCTATGTACAAGAATATAACTACTATAATACTGTCCCCTATTTACAAGAATATAACTACTATAATACTGCCCTCTATGTACAAGAATATAACTACTATAATACTGCCTCCTATGTACAAGAATATAACTACTATAATACTGCCTCCTATGTACAAGAATATAACTGCTATAATACTGCCTCCTATGTACAAGAATATAACTACTATAATACTGCCCCCTATGTACAAGAATATAACTACTATAATACTGCCCCCTATGTACAAGAATATAACTACTATAATACTGCCCCGTATGTACAAGAATATAACTACTATAATACTGCCTCCTATGTACAAGAATATAACTACTATAATACTGCCCCAATGTACCAGAATATAACTACTATAATACTGCCCCCTATGTACAAGAATATAACTACTATAATACTGCCCCCTATGTACAAGAATATAACTACTATAATACTGCCCTCTATGTACAAGAATATAACTGCTATATTCTTGTACATAGGGGGTAGTACTATAGTAGTTATATTCTGGTACATAGGAGGCAGTATTCTTATAGCCACCGTGACATGTCAGCACTTAACCCTCCCAGCTCTTTACGTTAGCCAGGTGCCTAGGGTCACCCCTCTGGGGTGTTGCAGCACCTACTGTTGAGGGGAAACCACATACTCCTTTAAGGACACATTTTTCTACTGAAACATACTTTTTGGGGCTGTGTATACATTTCCAGAGGTGGTGTATACTTTTTGAGGAGGAAGGTAGATGCACCTTCTCTTTAGGTGGATTTTTTAAGGGGACACACATACTTTCTGATGGTGACACATGTGCAGTGTCCGAAGAGAGGGCCCATAGCCGAGGAGATAGTGGGGTAGATTTTGGGCCTTATCATGGGGCTCTACCATCTCCTCCTGATCCAAGTTACCGCTGGGGGAACTTTCAAAGGATAACCCAATCTGTGGTTTACCTTACGTTCTTCTCACTCCTGACGCCACCGTTTTGTCCTCTGCAGGGAATCTATAAGGTGACAATAAAGAGTCCACACACACAGAGTTAACATTTCAGAGCTAAACCGGGAACGGTCAGTAGAGCTCGTTTACTAGAAGTTTAAGTTATAGTCCAAACAAATTATATCCACCATCAGGACACTGGTGCAGGCAAATTAGCGGTGTGACAGGGAGGTTCTCTTGGGTTGTCCCAGACGATCTGAAGTCGAGTTATGAGCATCAGCCGCTTCCCAGCAAACTTCTTCTCTCCCTCTTTCTCTCTCTCTACCAGTACACACTCATGTTTAGGAAACGCTGTGGAATAAGTTGGGGCTATACAAATAATGAGATTTTTTTTAAATTATATATGCAGTCATTGTCAGTAACATTCCTGGAGGCTCTAGTACCCTGTTGTACAATTTCTAGCTTGGATACAAGATGTGATATGGCCAGGCTTGGAGGCATTCAGATTCCATGTGGTATCCAGCAGCATATCGCTCCACGTTTTCTCTAACTGACCATTTAGATCTAGGCCGTCAAAGTTGGCATCCCAGATGGTTCCATACATGTTCTCTTGGTGATACACCTTGCAACCGGGCAGCCACAGAAGTGTGACAATGTTGCTGGGGCTTCCTTTGACCCCCTTGTGTGTGCGGCCGAGCATTATCCTGCTGGAGGAACACATGTGGCTGCAGGGTGTCCTGAACATATCGCTGAGCTGTCATTGTCCCTCGTACCACTAGTAGGAGGGGCCGACTGTCGTATGTGATGGACTCCAAGACCAGCAGAGGCAGGGTTGAAGCGCTCTACCCGAGGTCTTCAGACACAAACACGGCCATCGTCAGCGCCCCAAACTGAATCTATATTCATCACTAAAGACATACGGTTCTCCTCCGCAGCATCTGGCTTCATCGTTAATGACTGCAAACGGAGGTGATGGTGGGGGTCAGAGGCCATACATGTAATGGGGACCACCAGTCCAAATGTCCTTCAGCCCAGTGCCTGGAAATGGTTTCAACAAACACACGGGTGTAACAATAGCGCCCTCTGTCTCTGGATGGTGGACAACGAAACAGTTGGAGCTGCTGGTGCTTGTCGGCAGCCGGAAGATCCTCTCTACTGGTGGTCTGTAGGGGGCGTCCTAAGCCCGGTCACCTTATGTGCCCTCACACATCCACTGGTCCCAACACCTCCTAACTGTCTGGTCAGACGCTTCTTTCTACTGGTGGTCTGTAGGGGGTGTCCTGAGCCAGATCACCTTATGTGCCCTCACACATCCACTGGTCCCAACACCTCCTAACAGTCTGGTCAGATGCTCCTCTCTACCGGTGGTCTGTAGGGGCTGTCCTGAGCCCGCTCACCTTGTGTGCCCTCACACATCCACTGGTCCCAACACCTCCCAACAGTCTGGTCAGATGCTCCTCTCTACTGGTGGTCTATAGGGGGCGTCCTGATCACCTTGTGTGCCCTCACACATCCACTGGTCCCAACATCTCCTAACAGTCTGGTCAGATGCTCCTCTCTTCTTATGGTCTGCTGGGGGTCCTGAGCATGGTCACCTTGTGTGCCCCCATCCACTGGTCCCAACACCTCCTAACAATCTAGTCAGATGCTCCTCTCTACTGGTGGTCTATAGGGGGCATCCTAAGCCCGGTCACCTTGTGTGCCCTCACACATCCACTGGTCCCAACACCTCCTAACAGTCTGGTCAGACGCTCCTCTCTACTGGTGGTCTATAGGGGACGTCCTGAGCCCGGTCATCTTGTGTGCCCCCATCCACTGGTCCCAACAGCCCCTAACAGTCTGGTCAGATGCTCCTCTCTACTTATGGTCTGCTGGGGGGTCCTGAGCATGGTCACCTTGTGTGCCCCTATCCTCTGGTCCCAACACCTCCTAACAATCTAGTCAGATGCTCCTCTCTACTGGTGGTCTATAGGGGGCATCCTGAGCCCGGTCACCTTGTGTGCCCTCACACATCCACTGGTCTCAACACCCCCTAACAGTCTGGTCAGATGGTCCTCTCTACTGGTGGTCTGTAGGAGGCGTCCTAAGCCTGGTCACCTTGTGTGCCCTTACACATCCACTGGTCCCAACACCTCCTAACTGTTTGGGCAGATGGTCCTCTCAACTGGTGGTCTGTAGGGGGCATTCTGAGCCCGGTCACCTTGTGTGCCCTCACAAATCCACTGGTCCCAACACCCCCTAACAGTCTGGTTAGATAGTCCTCTCTACTGGTGGTCTGTAGGGGGCATCCTGAGCCCGGTCACCTTGTGTGCCCTCACACATCCACTGGTCCCAACACCACCTAACAGTCTGGTCAGATGCTCCTCTCTACTAGTGGTCTGTAGGGGGCATCCTAACTTTTTATCCTTATTATTGAAACATTGCATCAGGGAAATGTGGCAAAACGGACGGAAACAGCAAAGAAGCCGCTTTAAGTATACAGAGGCTTGTATGAAAATCAGTAAATCACAGCAACCAACTGGAGCTCGTCTTTCATCACTTCTACTGCGTTGTGATTGGTAGCTGTGGTCAGTTCTGTTATGTAGTCTGTATGTCGCCTCGTTTCATAGTTGTCAACTTTTTGTGCAAGTCGCTGTTCACTTTTTATGCTTTGCCTGTCGTTCTCAGCACTTTTTAAAGCCGACCTGTGCCAAAAAAAAGTCACATGTTTTTGCACTAAAATGGCATACGGCTTAAATTTAGACTTTACGGCAGCTTACTGACACAGTGAGTAATAATGTAGCTTTGTGTAGACGTCGCACCTTCCACTGCCTCTGAGAGCAACAATAATTGGAGACCAGAGTCTTTAAGAACCAAAGTGATTTCCTTCACAGAAGGGGTTAATCAGGGACGCAGGATAACTAATGTGGACCCTGAGGGACAGTGAGGAGAATAGGTGTAAGTGTCAGCACCCTGCAGATTACCCTCTCACGGTATAATTAGCTGGTTGCCAGGCTGCAGTGCCCAGGGGTTAAGTACTTTGCCAATAAGTGGCCCCATGATGTTAATTACCGACTGACGATCGGATGGAGAAAAATACACAAAATTTAGAGCAATGTAAACAGAGGAAACCATCAGTAATTTCCAACACTGGGGGAGGAGGGGGCACTACTACCACTGCATGGGGAGGGGGCACTACTACCACTGCATGGGGAGGGGGCACTACTACCACTGGGTAAGAGAGGGGGCACTACTACCACTGCATGGGGAGGGGGCACTACTACCACTGGGTAAGAGAGGGGGCACTACTACCACTGCATGGGTAGGGGGCACTACTACCACTGCATGGGGAGGGGGCACTACTACCACTGCATGGGGAGGGGGCACTACTACCACTGCATGGGGAGGGGGCACTACTACCACTGCATGGGGAGGGGGCACTACTACCACTGCATGGGGAGGGGGCACTACTACCACTGCATAGAGAGGGGGCACTACTACCACTGCATAGAGAGGGGGCACTACTACCACTGCATGGGGAGGGGGCACTACTACCACTGCATGGGGAGGGGGCACTACTACCACTGCATGGGGAGGGGGCACTACTACCACTGCATAGAGAGGGGGCACTACTACCACTGCATAGAGAGGGGGCACTACTACCACTGCATGGGGAGGGGGCACTACTACCACTGCATGGGGAGGGGGCACTACTACCACTGCATGGGGAGGGGGCACTACTACCACTGCATGGAGGGGGGGCACTACTACCACTGCATAGAGAGGGGGCACTACTACCACTGCATGGGGAGGGAGCACTACTACCACTGCATAGAGAGGGGGCACTACTACCACTGCATGAGGAGGGGGCACTACTACCACTGCATGGGGAGGGGGCAATACTACCACTGCATGGGGAGGGGGCACTACTACCACTGCATGGGTAGGGGGCACTACTACCACTGCATGGGTAGGGGGCACTACTACCACTGCATGGGGAGGGGGCACTACTACCACTAGATGGAGAAAGTGTGCTACTACCACTGGATGGGGAGAATGCACTAATATTACTGTGTGGATAGGATGCACTACCACCACTGGATAGAAGAGGTACAATACTAGCAATGGATGAAGAGGGTGTACTATTGCCACTGGATGGGGAGGAGGCACTAGTATTACTGGATGGGGAGAGGGCAGTACTACCACTGGATGGGGAGGAGGCACTGGCATTACTGGATGGGGAGAGGGCAGTACTACCACTGGATGGGGAGGAGGCACTGGCATTACTGGATGGGGAGAGGGCAGTACTATTACTGGATGGGGAGGAGGCACTACCACCACTGGATGGGGAGGGGGCACTAGTATTACTGGATGGGGAGGGGGAACTATCACCACTGGATGGGGGAAGAGGTACTACTACTGCTGGATGGGAAAGTACATTATAGTGACATTTCCTGATACCACCAGATCTAGTGATATAGCTGTGAGCAGGCCTGCCAACTTGAATTTTTCTTTTTCCTTCACAACACATCTGAAAATGACAGACAACCAAAAAACTGAACTGAATGATAAAGATAAGTGCCACATGTTTATATGTCACAGTGACAGTGACCTGCTCAAGGACCACCAGCAACAAAGACTTCACAGTCACAGTGACCTGCTCAAGGACCACCAGACCTGAAGACTTCACAGTCACAGTGACCTGCTCAAGGACCACCAGCCCTGAAGACTTCACAGTCACAGTGACCTGCTCAAGGACCACCAGTCCCGAAGACATCACAGTGACCTGCTCAAGGACCACCAGCCCCGAAGACATCACAGTGACAGTGACCTGCTCAAGGACCACCAGCCCTGCAGACCTCACAGTGACAATGACTTGCTCAAGGACCACCAGCAACAAAGACTTCACAGTCACAGTGACCTGCTCAAGGACCACCAGTCCCAAAGACATTACAGTGACAGTGACCTGCTCAAGGACCACCAGCCCTGAAGACTTCACAGTCACAGTGACCTGCTCAAGGACCACCAGTTCCGAAGACATCACAGTGACAGTGACCTGCTCAAGGACCACCAGTCCCGAAGACATCACAGTGACAGTGACCTGCTCAAGGACCACCAGCCCCGAAGACATCACAGTGACCTGCTCAAGGACCACCAGCCCTGCAGACATCACAGTGACAATGACTTGCTCAAGGACCACCAGCAACAAAGACTTCACAGTCACAGTGACCTGCTCAAGGACCACCAGTCCCAAAGACATCACAGTGACAGTGACCTGCTCAAGGACCACCAGCCCTGAAGACTTCACAGTCACAGTGACCTGCTCAAGGACCACCAGTCCCGAAGACATCACAGTGACAGTGACCTGCTCAAGGACCACCAGTCCCGAAGACATCACAGTCACAGTGACCTGCTCAAGGACCACCAGCCCCGAAGACATCACAGTCACAGTGACCTGCTCAAGGACCACCAGCCCGAAGACATCACAGTGACAGTAATGTGCTCAAGGACCACCAGCCCTGAAGACTTCACAGTCACAGTGACCTGCTCGAGGACCACCAGCCCCAAAGACATAACAGTCACAGTGACCTGCTCAAGGACCACCAGCCCTGAAGACATCACAGTGACAGTGACCTGCTCAAGGACCACTAGCCCCAAAGACATCACAGTCACAGTGACCTGCTCAAGGACCACCAGCCCTGAAGACATCACAGTCACAGTGACCTGCTCATGGACCACCAGCCCCAAAGACATCACAGTCACAGTGACCTGCTCAAGGACCACCAGCCCTGAAGACATCACAGTCACAGTGACCTGCTCAAGGACCACCAGTCCCAAAGACATCACAGTCACAGTGACCTGCTCAAGGACCACTAGCCCCAAAGACATCACAGTCACGGGAGAAAAGTGCCTTATTTTTATGGATTGTCCAGTAATTTCTGGACGATTGGCAACCCTTGTTGTATATACTAAATCTGTATGCTTTCGTCAGTTTCAGGATCTCTGTTAGCTGTTAGTGAATGGAAACAGTCATTTAAATTTCAATGCTGAAAACCAATCCTGTGATTTAGTTCTGATCACACAGCTGGGGGTTTGTTACAATTTATTTGCGCTGCGGATCTACAGAAAGTAAAACACATAGATTTCACTCTAGTCCTGATCTAGGCCGATAGCTCTAACCACCGACGTAGCTATAAGGGATGCGGGGGGTGCGATTGCACCCGGACCCAGGAGCCTCAGGGGACCCATAAGGCCTCTCTTCTCCATATAGTAAGCCTAGCAGTAGGAATAAAGCATTATAGTTGGGGGCCCTGTTACAGATTTCTCATTGGGGCCCAGAAACTTCAAGTTACGTCTCTGGCTCTAACCTACCATACGCTACAGAGATTTAGTTTCTAGTTATGAAAATGAAAGTTCTGTTCACTAAGAGCAAGTAGAGATCTTGAAAATGGTGAGCCGCAAAGGGTTTGATTTAGGTAACACTGTAACAATTTTAAGATCTTAATCCAGTTTCTTGATAAATCTTCCAAGAGCGCCCTCTTATGGTGGATTACTGTAGTCTTGAACACGACCGTGCAGTGGCCACTATGGTAAAGGTATCAGGCGGTGCTTCCCTGGTCCTGCCACAGTATGGGGTGGGAATGGTGGGGGCCTGCTCTGGTATGAGGTGCCCCCTGCTGTCCGAAATTAGTTGGTGAGAGAAAGGACAAAGTTTTACAACTTTTTCTAAATGTTAGTAATAAATAATCCATGGAAGGTGATGTCATACCGAGCCGCGGTGTAGTCAAGCCCACCGCCACGTGAACGACTCTCTCCTACATATCACAGAACACGTCTCATCACATGTTGGATGCCGCTCGTCTCTCACACTTTTCCGTGTCACATCCTTTGACTTCCCTGTATAATGGACGGTTTTCATGGTGGTCTCCAGTATGGTGGAGGGTCCCAGAGGCAGCACATATGGCTCTGCGCTCTCTCTGTCCTCATACAAGGGTGTGATTTATGATACAGAGACCTTCGGTTTAGAAGATGTAACCCGTAAATGTGTGAAGTGAAGACAAGTGCGGCAGCTGTGGGCCTGTTCACAGGATATTATATGGGGGGCCTCCAATACGTTTTGTGAGAGGTCTGAGCAGCTGCAGGAAGGAGTGGTCCTCTACAATGGTGTGTAGGCACAATGCCAGTATGCTGCATACTAAAGGGGTCTAACAGCTAAGCAGTAAAGAAGTATGCCAATCATATAATATCATGGTAGGCTAGGGTGTGCCACCACATCATCATGGGCAGAAGTCCAACCTCTGGCAGAAGCTTGATGGTCAGCAGTAATACCCAGGCTGCGGTATTATATGGTCAGCAGTAATACTCAGGTAGGTAGGATGTGGTCTATGGTCAGGTAGGCTGTGAGATTATATGGTCAGGTAGATTTTGGTACTACATGGTCAGCAGATAGACTGTGGTATTATATGGTCAGCAGTAATTCTCAGGTAGGCTGTGGCTTATGGTCAGGTAGGTTGTAAGATTATATGGTCAGGTAGGTTTTGGTACTACATGGTGAGCAGGTAGGCTGCAGTATTACATGATCAGTAGTAATACTCAGGTAATCTGTGATATTATATGGTCAGGTAGGTTGTAGTTATTATATGGACAGGTAGACTGCAGTGTTATATGATCAACAGTAATACTCAGGTAGGTTGTGGTATTATATGGTCTGCAGGAATACTTAGCTAGGCTGCGGTATTATTGGTCTCTATTGAATATCTATTCATATGCTACAAGTACGACCAAACTCTTCCCAGTTACTTTTGCGCTGGTCGCAGGGTCGGTGATTTTCACATACTTTCCAATGCTATAACGGTAATACCATACGTTGGTTCGGGGCTGACTTTCATTGCTTACATCATCTGCACAATGTTCCCGTTGGGTCCGTGGTTCATCTTTGGCTCCTAGTTCTGAGATCAGATGGGTGTGATTGTATTATAGTAAATGAGATGGAAAATCCGAGATTCGTTTCGGTTGGAATTCTGGAATGACAATAGTGATGTGATCTGGAGAACACGCCATCACCACGTGGTCCGTGTGTCCTCAGGATAAACACGCCATAATACAACCCTGCGTGAGAACATCACATGAGATATACAATATGCAAATGAGGGATGGTAGAGTGCCTTTGTAGCGCCATCTAATGGAACGCAGCTTCCCTATAAGTCATCGTCCGAATGAATTTTGTGTTTGAAAAGGGAGTCCTTGGGTGAAAGTACCGCAGACACAACAGCCCATCAACGGAAGGATCCCAGCACATTTTAACCATATCCTTCCCTCTACATGGGGGAAGAAAAGAAGGAGTGGAAAACGTACCCCAGGCTCGTGTGGCTTAAGAGATGGGGCAATCAGTGAGTTCTCCTGCCCTGGTCATAGGGGTGATGGTTGGGAAAATCTGCACAGTGGAGTTGTAAGGAGGGTACAGCTGTTGCTGACTGTTGTATTATTCATTATAGATTCTGTTGTGTCAGTGATTTGTAAACTACTGTGATGATAAGGAGGGGAGGGAATTAGGAGCAGCTCTCTGGACAGGAAAAAAAGACAGGAAGTAATCTGTGCAGCTATGCTGAAGTGTGGGGAGCTGGAGACGCTCCTCTGTGCCACTACACTGCAGTGTGGGGAGCAGGGGTTGCGACTCTATGCCAATACACTGCAATGGAGGTGAGCTGGGAATGCTGCTCTGTGCCTCTATGCTGAAAAATTGGGAGCAGTGGATACTCCTCTGTGCCGCTACATTGCAGAGTGGGGAGCTGGGGATGCTCCTCTGTGCCACTACACTGCAGTGTGGGGGGTTGTGAATGCTCCTCTATGTCACTACACTGCAGTGTGGGGAGCTGGGGATGCTCCTCTGTTCTGCTACACTACAGTGTGGAAAGCTGGGGACATTCCTCTGTGTCGCCACACTGCAGTGTGGGGAGCTGGGGATGCTCCTCTGTGCTGCTAAACTGCAATGTGGGGATGCTCCTCTGTGCCACTACTCTGCAGTTTGGGGAGCTAAGGATGCCCCTCTGTGCTGCTACACTGCAATATGGGGAGCTGGGCTTGTTGCTCTGTGCCACTGCACTGCGGTGAAGGAGCTGGGGACATTCCTCTGTGCTGCTACACTGCAACGTGGGAAACTGGGTATGCTCCTCTGTGTCACCACACTGCAATGTGGGGAGTTGGGGATGCTCCTTTGTGCCACTACACTGCAGTGTGGGGAGCTGGGCTCGCTGCTTTGTGCGACTGCATTGCAGTGTTAGGAACTGGGGATGCTCCTCTGTGCCAATACACTGCAGTGTGGGAAGATGGGTTTGTTCCTCAATGCCGCTACACTGCAGAGCGGGGAGCTGAGAACGCTGCTCTGTGCCACTATACTGCTGTGTGGTGAGCTGGGTATGCTCCTCTGTGCATCTATTTTGCAGAGTGAGGAGCTCAGGATACTCCTCTGTGCCACTACACTGCAGTGTGGTGAGCTGGGGCTGCTCCTCTATGCCGCTACGCAGCAGTGTTGGGGGCTGGGGATGCTCCTCTGTGCCACTACACTGCAGTGTGGAGAGCTGGGGACACTCCTCTATGCCACTACACTGCAGTGTGGGGAGCTGGGGACACTTCTTTGTACTGCTACACTGCAGTGTGGGGAGCTGGGGATGCTCCTTTTTGCCACTAAACTGCAGTGTGGGGAGCTGGGCTCACTCCTCTGTGCCACTGCAGTGTGAGGAGCTAGGGATGTTCCTCTGTGCCACTACACTGCAGTGTGGGGAGCTGGAAATGCTCCTTTGTGCCACTACACTGCAGTGTGGGGAGCTGGGCTGGCTGCTCTGTGCGACTGCATTGCAGTGTTGGGAACTGGGGATGCTCCTTTGTGCAAATACACTGCAGTGTGGGAAGCTGGGTTTGTTCCTTAATGCCGCTACAGTGCAGCGTGGGGAGCTGGGAACGCTGCTCTGTGCCACTATACTGCTGTGTGGTGAGCTGGGTATGCTCCTCTGCGTATCTATTTTGCAGAGTGAGGAGCTCGGGAACTCCTCTGTGCCACTACACTGCAGTGTGGTGAGCTGGGACTGCTCCTCTATGCCGCTACGCAGCAGTGTGGGGTGCTGGGGATGCTCCTCTGTGCCACTACACTGCAGTGTGGGGAGCTGGGGATGCTCCTCGGTGCCACTACACTGCAGTGTGGGGAGCTGGGGACACTTCTTTTTACTGCTACACTGCAGTGTGGGGAGCTGGGGATGCTCCTCTGTGCCACTAAACTGCAGTGTGGGGAGCTGGGCTCAATCCTCTGTGCCACTGCACTGCAGTGTGAGGAGCTAGGGATGCTCCTCTGTGCCACTACACTGCAGTGTGGGGAGCTGGGGATGCTCCTCTCTGCCGCTACACTGCAGTGTGGGGAGCTGGGAACTCTTCTATGCCACTACACTGCAGTGTGGGGAGCTGAAGACACTCCTCTATGGCATTACAGTGCAGTGTGGGGAGCTGGGGCTGCTCCTCTATGCCGCTATGCAGCAGTGTAGGGAGCTGGGGATGCTACTCTGTGCCGCTACGCTGCAGTGTGGGGAGCTGGGGATGCTCCTCTGTGCCGCTACACTGCAGTGTGGGGAGCTGGGGATGCTCCTCTCTGCCGCTAGACTGCAGTGTGGGGAGCTGGGGACTCCTCTATGCCACTACACTGCAGTGTGGGGAGCTGGGAACGCTCCTCTGTGCCCATACACTGCAGTGTAGGGAGCTGGGGATGCTCCTGTATGCCGCTACACTGCAGTGTGGTGAGCTGGGGATACTCCCCTGAGTCTGTGCAACTATGCTATGGAATGAGGAGCAGGGGATACTCCCTGGTGTGAGAGAAACTGCAGTGTGCAGGATTAGCCCTACGGGTGTGAGCTCCTCAATAGGACAAGTGTTACTTTGGATAACAGCTGAGCTGAATATAAGCACAGAAGAGACTTCTGCCTCCCCTTCCCCTCCTCCCTTCTGCCTGAAAACATGGATGTGATACAGAGCTGCCAGAGACTACATCACTGGTGACCAGGTAAGGATTTTTGAGACGCCTGTTAAATGGATAAAATAAGATGTAGATTGAAACCCTTGAGACCAGGTAAGAATTTTTATAAAACCCTATATATGGGTGCTGGACATTTAACGCAATATTGTTAATGTGCATCCTCTGTAATAGCAGACTGGTATATGGTCAGGAGTCACCACGGAGTGGGACTTAAACTGTTTATCTGAGGGTTTTTTATGTCTCATTTATGTTTGTTGCTGAAAATATACATGTCGGCTCCTGGACCCTATATGAGCTGTGCCCAGAGCCTCCGTGCTACTAACACCATTCCAGACCACTGTGGAAACCCTGAGTGAAATACCAGGACCTCCTTAGAGGGTAACTTTTTGATTATTGCTATGATACTCCCTTTTCTCTATGTTTCGCTGGATAATGACCAGCAGGGGTCTACTCCTATCAGACATGATCCTTCCTCAGAGCCAAGTAAAAAAATCCTCATCCTCCCCATAAGTGAAGGAACGTCTCCCGTTGTTGTACGAGCTCCATCTTCTACAGTAATACATTCTGCCCTTGTGGCCATCTCTCCATGGAAAGGTTGAGTTCACCTTGTAGAGAAGCATTATGCCGTGCCATCTGTTGTAGCCATAAAACCGTCATGTCTGAGGAAATGAGGGGAGTGAGGTGGGGGGAATTTAAAAATGTGTAATGTAAATCAATCTGAAACCCCACGTCTGGAGTTTATGAGGAGGGGGGTGAGTTCACGCATACAGTGTGAGATATCAGGTAATCCCTTGTAAGAGCAGACCAAGAGTTCCTGTTCATCTAGAAGGTCTTACATTGATGATTTCACGATTCACCCATCAGTAGAAATCTCCTTGGAGGGCCTTTACACGTTCATGGAGGTCAGAGCTCTAGCTCTCAGGTTCCATCCAGCACAGTTGGGGGGGGGGGGGGGGGGGGGGTGACATTTCTACCGGACTTCTCTGATTTATTTGTCTTTGAGGGTTTGCTGTTGAGTATTCCTTGTGTTTACAGTTCGGATGATGAAGTCCTATGATGGTAGACGCTGGGGTTGTTCTAGGTATCTCAGGGACAAATGCACTTGGCAGCCCAAGTTGAAGGTGCTTCCTAAAACCAACCAAGTTTTCCCATTATCCTTTGAGGAGAAAAAAGACCTCCAGAAGAAAGCAGATCTCAGGAATGTTCTTAGGAACCTCAAGGCCAGAAGAGCCCGTAGTTTGTCCGATTAGATGTTGTCCTTTTTTCATGGGACTCATGTATTTATCTACCTCTGCTACAAGATGTGAGAGGAGCCTATAGGCTACTTTTAATTGCTTTTAGTGCAGATTATTAAACAGTCAGTATTATTCTTCCCTCCACTGACCTAACCTTAAAGGAGTTGTCTAGTTTAGATAACCCATGTAACCTGCTAGACAACTATGAGTTAATAGAGTCCACTGTTCAGCATCCTTTCCTCTTGGCCAGTATGGATAGTGACTATAAGGAGGATCTCTTGCTCTGGAAGACCTGTCTTGTTCTGCCTTACAAAGACAACTCATTAATGCGAATAGGCACCATGTAATGCTTTATTTCTCCTGTGAAGGCACTGCAGGGAAACTGAATACTTAGGCCCCCTGTACAAGGGCGAAAATTTGGCGGAGAGATTTCCCGCAGAATTTCCGCCAGTGGAAGCTGCCATAAGATTGTGTTAGAAAACGCAATCCTAGGCAGACGGCCGCGTTTGTCCATGTGAAATCGCGCGCGGAAAACAAATCGCGGCATGTTCTATTACTGTGAGGGTCTCGAAGAGGACCACACAGAAATGTCACTGCCAGGCCGTCGTCTCCGCACTACGCATGCGCTGGCTGGCCGGCAGCTGACACATCAAAGAGCCGGAGAGATGAGCGCCGCACCGGTCTCTGCAGAGTCTGGGGTCGGGTCCTGCTCCGAAAATTTGACCCGTCCGTCTAGAGGTGGGCTTACTGTTAGAGTCTCCAGAGATTCCATATGATGACTGCAGGTCCCAGCAGGAGAACACTTTGTAAGCAGCCTATTTCATGGAACATTTCTAAGGGCCCTTTTACACTGAACGATTATAATTTAGATTATCGCTGGATCAGGGGAATCTGAACGATCATCGTCCAGTGTGAATGCCTGCATGATCTGAATGACCAACGGTAATTTGTGTGCCATTCATATCATGAATAAAATGGTTTGGTCCGGTGTCACCAGTAGAGCAATGTGTGATTGTTCTCAGTGAGAGAAACCAAGTCATCTTGTAGATATGATAGCTTTTATTGGCTAACAAGAATACATGATGCTACAGGGAGCTTTCAGATCCTCCTTTGATCCTTCCTCAGGCTAAAATTGAGCCGGTTTGGATGGGGCACATATATAATATACAAATGCAGAGAGGACAGCCCGCTTGATTGACATACAAATATTTACAAAAATGCTCTAAAAAAATAATAAAAGTTTTACAATACTTTAAATGCACCAAAAATGGTCCCCATAAAAACTATAGTTTGCCACTCAAAAGACAAGCCCTCATACGGCCGGCGACGGAAACATAAAAAAGTTATGGCTTTTACAAAGTGGAGATGAAAATTCCCCCCAAATCCTTGTGTCCTCATGGCCAAAATAGGCCGCATCACTAAGGGGTTAAAAAAATGACATCGACAAACTGGAGCAAGTTCAGAGAAGAGCTACCAAGATGGCGAGCGGTCTGCAAATCATGTCCTATGAGGAACGGTAAAAGGATCTGGGAATGTTTAGCAGAAGAGAAGGCTGAGAGGAGACTTAATAGCGGTCTACAAATATCTGAAGGGCTGTCACACTGCAGAGGGATCAGCCCTATTCTCATCTGCACAAGGAAAGACTAGAAGCAATGGGATGAAACTGAAAGGGAGGAGACACAGATTAGATATTAGACAGTGAGGGGGATCAATGAGTGGAACAGGTTACCATGGGAGGTGGGGAGTTCTCCTTCAATGGAAGTGTTCAAACAAAGGCTGGACAAATATCTGTCTGGGATGATTTTGTGACTCCTGCACTGAGCAGGGGGTCGGACCCGATGACCCCAGAGGACCCGATGACAACGGGGGGTCTCTTCCAACTCTATGAATCTATGCCTATACTGGGGATGCCAAAAATAGAGTAAATAGTGCCCCTTAGTGTCCCTGTTACAGTAATAATGCCCCCTTGTGTGCCCCTCAGTAAATGCACTAAAATAAAATGTAAAAATCTCATACTCATACTCTCTCACTCCGGACCGCACTGCTACTTCTAGGTAGGGGGTCCAATGATTGATGCGACCAGGTGTCCCGGTGTCTGGCCTTCATTAAGGATAGTGTCAGACACTGGAGGAAGAGGTCAAGGGTCGCAGACTGATTACAGCAGCGATAGTTGCCCAACCAGAGCTACGGACTGAGTGAGTGAAATGCCTGTTGGGTTGCTTCAGGTGGGCAATTATTTTTCATCGGCCATTAATATGGAAAGTAAAAATTAATATTAGCCAGGTGGCACCCCTAGCGCTGCCTCTCTGAGGTCCTGCAGACCGCCGGCACACGGTACGGGCGCCCTTGTTTACATCTCTGCGCTGTACGCTAATTGAATGGAGTAGTATGTGTGTGACACGGGACCTGGGTTGCAGAGATGGCAGATTCCTGCAGGGCGGTAGAACGCTGGCAGTGCAGTCTTGCACCCATGTGTGACAATCATCAGCGGTGCCACGCCCCAGATGACCCGCCGCCCCGTCCTCTATGTGACCCATAGATTGTATCACGGTGTATGAATTATTATGGAAGCGGCCTAGACAAATTTATAACCCATCGACTATACTGTCCTGCACACGTGTGCGCTGCGTGTCTGCCATATGCTGCAATAAACGGGCATCGTTATACGCCATATGTGCGCCAGAACAGAGGAATTATCTCCATTTAATGCCTCCCCCGCTGGAGGGGCTCAGCACTGGGATTAACCCCTTCAATACCTGAAATAGGCACTCATGGAAGCCTGACGTTCTACAGTGCTACAATAGTGCCACCGCCATAAACAATGCACACCTGTAGAACGCACAGGCCCATGCGATAAGGCATACCCCACTTCTTCTGTGACTACATAGGAGAGTCTATTACAGCTCCAATGGGGGATGTCACTCTACTTTCCTAAGCTTCTGAATGGTACTTGTGAGGGCACTGTAAGCGAGCGGGTGATGTATACCGCCATTGTTGCGCAGATTTGTAATGGCAGCCATATTGGTTATCACCCAGGTTTCTTAAAAACACATACTACTAAGAGATGGAAATGGAGAATCTTCTTAACCCTTTAGTGACAAGGACTTTTGGGGGATTTTCATCTCCACTTTTCTAAAGCCATAACCGTATTGTTCTGTGGACACGGCCGTATGATGGATTGTTTTTTATGTGGCGAGCTCTACTACTTATTGGTACAATTTTTGGGGTATGTAAAGGGGTAACACTGACAGCGGTTGGTGGCTGTGGTGGCTGGCCCCGTCCCTCTTCCAGTCAGAGAGGCAGCTGGGAGTGGGGGACAGCACTGCCAGCGCCGCACTAGTCTGCGCCGTAGTGCTGTGTATGAGACTCTGTTAGCCAGAGAGACATGGAGATGAAGAGAGGGGCAAGTAACTCAAGAACTGCCTATGGTCACAGCAGGCTATCAAACTAATAGGCAAAGTGGCCACAGGGCAACCAGAATCCTGTTGGCTATGACCCCACATAACCTTTATTATATGAGTGGCATAAAGCACTTAGGAGGACATTGCCGTTCCAGGACTCTCGTAGCTCCAATACACTAAAATATTCACGGATCATAGATCACGCCATAACGGTGGGGAAACTGAGAGGTCAGCAAGCTGCCGCTGTCAGGCTGGAATAGGGAGGGATTAAATGCCGCTCCCTATATGGAGAAGAGAGGCCTTATGGCCCCCCTAAGGCTCCTGGGCCCGGGTGCAACTGCATCTCCTATAGATATACCAGTGCTTAGCCGGGACAAACAATCCAACCTCCAATGGGATCCCATACACAGTGTCATCCAATAAGGAGACATTGCTTGCGCTTGCCATTCATGATGAACAGCACAATCCCCCAATTGTAGTAATTCCCTCATGCACAATCCAGGAGCACCATCGCAGCATGCTCAGTGAGCATCGGGTGTGTCAGGACCAACTGTAAGACAGCGGAGCATGCACAGTAGGCACTGAGTATATTAGGGACCAGTATAGGACAGCACAGCAAGCTCAGTGAGCACCGAGTGTGTCAGGGACTACTATAGGACAGCGGAGCAGGCTCAGTGAGCACTGAGTGTGTCAGGGACTACTATAGGACAGTGGAGCAGGCTCAGTGAGCACCGAGTGTGTCAGGGACTACTATAGGACAGTGGAGCAGGCTCAGTGAGCACCGAGTGTGTCAGGGACTACTATAGGACAGTGGAGCAGGCTCAGTGAGCACCGAGTGTGTCAGGGACTACTATAGGACAGTGGAGCAGGCTCAGTGAGCACCGAGTGTGTCAGGGACTACTATAGGACAGTGGAGCAGGCTCAGTGAGCACCGAGTGTGTCAGGGACTACTATAGGACAGCGGAGCAGGCTCAGTGAGCACCGAGTGTGTCAGGGACTACTATAGGACAGTGGAGCAGGCTCAGTGAGCACCGAGTGTGTCAGGGACTACTATAGGACAGTGGAGCAGGCTCAGTGAGCACCGAGTGTGTCAGGGACTACTATAGGACAGTGGAGCAGGCTCAGTGAGCACCGAGTGTGTCAGGGACTACTATAGGACAGCGGAGCAGGCTCAGTGAGCACCGAGTGTGTCAGGGACTACTATAGGACAGTGGAGCAGGCTCAGTGAGCACCGAGTGTGTCAGGGACTACTATAGGACAGTGGAGCAGGCTCAGTGAGCACCGAGTGTGTCAGGGACTACTATAGAACAGTGGAGCAGGCTCAGTGAGCACCGAGTGTGTCAGGGACTACTGTAGGACAGTGGAGCAGGCTCAGTGAGCACCGAGTGTGTCAGGGACTACTATAGGACAGGGGAGCAGGCTCAGTGAGCACCGAGTGTGTCAGGGACTACTATAGGACAGGGGAGCAGGCTCAGTGAGCATCGAGTGTGTCAGGGACTACTATAGGACAGTGGAGCAGGCTCAGTGAGCACCGAGTGTGTCAGGGACTACTATAGGACAGCGGAGCAGGCTCAGTGAGCACCGAGTGTGTCAGGGACTACTATAGGACAGTGGAGCAGGCTCAGTGAGCACCGAGTGTGTCAGGGACTACTATAGGACAGCAGAGCAGGCTCAGTGAGCACCGAGTGTGTCAGGGACTACTATAGGACAGTGGAGCAGGCTCAGTGAGCACCGAGTGTGTCAGGGACTACTATAGGACAGCAGAGCAGGCTCAGTGAGCACCGAGTGTGTCAGGGACTACTATAGGACAGTGGAGCAGGCTCAGTGAGCACCGAGTGTATCAGGGACTACTATAGGACAGTGGAGCAGGCTCAGTGAGCACCGAGTGTGTCAGGGACTACTATAGGACAGTGGAGCAGGCTCAGTGAGCACCGAGTGTGTCAGGGACTACTATAGGACAGCAGAGCATGCTCAGTGAGCACCGAGTGTGTCAGCGACCTGTTTAGGACAGTGGAGCAGGCTCAGTGAGCTCTGGGTGTTTCAGGGCCCACTAAATGACAGTCTCCTCACTTAGTTTATAGTATATAGTTGCTCTCCCTAAGGAGAAAAGAGCGTTTCTGACCCCTGTCCCAGGCCTCTCACTAGCAAAAGCCAGACTCCTACTGTACACTGATGATGGGCAATAACCCGGAAACAGCTGTATGTACATGGGGTCTGGCTTTGCTTTTGATTCCCAGTCATTGTAACAAGACTTGTATAAAAAGTCCCACTTTGACTCGAAGGAATGCTGCCTTTTAATAGGTGGCACTGTGGAGGATTTATTCCATCTCCCTTATTTGCATATTACCCAGAGGAGCGTGCGTGGCCATTTGAGTCTCCTCACTTAGTTTATAGTATATAGTTGCTCTCCCTAAGGAGAAAAGAGGGACTACTATAGGACAGTGGAGAATGCTCAGTAAGCACTGGGTGTGTCAGGGACTATTATAGGACAGCGGAGCATGCTCAGTGAGCACTAGGTGTGTCAGGATAAACTAAAGGACAGTGGAGCATGCTCATTGAGCTCTGGGGGTGTTATGGCCTACTATAGGACAGCGGAGCATGCTTAGTGAGCACTGGGTGTGTCAGAGACCACTAAAGGACAGCGGTGTATGCTCAGTAAGCACTGGGTGTGTCAGGGACTACTATAGGACAGTGGTGTATGCTCAGTAAGCACTGGGTGTGTCAGGGACTACTATAGGACAGCGACGAATGCTCAGTGAGCACTGGGTGTTTCAGGTACCACTCTCGGGCAGTGGAGCATACTCAGGGAGAGCTGGGTGTGTCATGAAGCAGTATAGGACAGTGGAGCATGCTCAGTGAGCACTAGGTGTGTCATGGACTACTATAGGACAGCGATGAATGCTCAGTGAGCACTGGGTGTTTCAGGTACCACTTTTGGGCAGTGGAGCATACTCAGTGAGAGCTGGGTGTGTCATGAAGCAGTATAGGACAGTGGAGCGTGCTCAGTGAGCACTAGGTGTGTCATGAAGCAGTATAGGACAGTGGAGCATGCTCAGTGAGCACTAGATGTGTCAGGGACTACTATAGGACAGTGGAGCATGCTCAGCGAGCACTAGGTGTGTCATGAAGCAGTATAGGACAGTGGAGCATGCTCAGTGAGCACTAGGTGTGTCAGGGACTACTATAGGACAGCGGAGAATGCTCAGTGAGCATTATGTGTGTCAGGGACTACTATAGGACAGCGGAGAATGCTCAGTGAGCACTAGGTGTGTCAGGGACTACTATAGGACAGCGGAGAATGCTCAGTGAGCATTATGTGTGTCACGGACCACTCTAGGACCTAAACTTTAATTACCACCATGCACGCTGTTCATATGTCTACCTACTGGGGTGTCGGCTCTCGCTCTTACCCAGCTAAGATGTTTAGACATGCGTTGTCTTATCTCTTGTACAGTTTTCCCCACACAAATCTTTGTGGAGAAGAGCATTCTCACACATACAACCCATTTACTCCTACTGTTGTGTACGGTCTTATGGTATACGTCTTGTTATCTACCGGGTAGGTAAATGTAGCAGATTTCATAACATGAGGGCAAAATGTACAATTACCACAAAGGCAAGAATTTGCATGTGGGTTCACTCTTTGATCAGACCCGCTACATATGGTGAGAAGTGACTTTGTACCAGCATATCTCTAAGTAGGGACGTCTTCTGTAGGTGACAATGGGATGCTCTGTAATGTGTTTTAAATGTGGATCGGCAAGGAGAATGGGCTAATATTCTTTCAAGATGTTACATACTTGACTGACATATCCATCATATGTTCCAATTATACACCTAATTAGTTTTCTGTTAGTGGTTGGGGGCATCTCTGTCAGTAGATAGGAATTTGTCGCAGTCCTACAATTTCGCTCTTTTATAGGCCTTTTTTGAGGATTTTGGTGGGATTACCTTTTTTGAATTTGACAAATAATGGGTCACATTCTATTTTAAACCCCACATCAGAACAATTTCTTCTAGTGCACAGACATTGCCCCATAGGCATACCTTTATAGGATTAGTGGGTGATGAGTGTCTCAAAGGAGGAAATTATTAGTTGCTGTAGATTTACGAGAAACATTTGTGCTAATTCTACCACCTGGGCCCATTGTGATTGTCAAATGAAGACAATGTACAGTGGATTCATAGACCTCAAATATGAATTTCATGCCTAGGGAATTGTGATTGAGTTCATTCATGAAGGCATGAAACTTAGTGACATCCCCATCCCAAATGATGAGAATATAATCGATATAACAGCCCCAAAAGAGGATATGTCTGTTGTATATGTCCAGTTCTTCAGAAAAAATGGTGGTGACCTCCTATCACCCCAGGAACATGTTAGCCTAAGTAGGCATGGAAACTGTCCCAATGGCGGTGACACATTTCTGCTGGAAGAAGTTCCCATAGACTAAAAAAAAGTTATGAGTCAACAGAAAATGGAGTAGATGCCCAAGAAACTGATTATGCACATAATATTTAGTACCCCGTGTATACAGGAGATATTTTACTGCTTCAATGCCTAGGTCATGTCTAGAGATGAGTGAGTACCAAAATGCTTGGGTGCTCATTACTCGAGTCGAACTTTTCGTAACCCTCGAGAGCTCGTTTCGAGTAACGAACCCCATTGAAGTCAATGGGAGACTCAAGCATTTTTCAGGGTGACCGATGCTCCACATAGGGGAGGTTGTGTGAAACACCTGAAAACATCAGAAAGTCAAGGAAACACCACAGAAACGGATAGGGAATGGCAAGGGCAGCATGCATGGCTGCATCTGAGGCTCCCAGGTCCCACTATTAAGACAAATTGGGGGCAAGAGCCTGGCAGTCACCCCCCTAACAATTTACTTGGGACAGACCATAAGCAGCTGGCACATCTTAGCTAGGCACCTCACTAGATGCAACCAAGGACAATCACTGCCTGCGGGTGACACCACTGCCTCTTCTCCTGGGTTACAAGCTGGCATTGCTGTCCAATCCCCCGCACGAGCCTGCATCCACAGCGCACATAAAATTTTCCCTGCGCAGCGTTCAGCTGCCCTCATGCTGCACGCTCGCTTGATAGCCACACCACCCTCATGTCAATTTATAAGTACGTACTGGATGAGGAGAAACTGGAGACACACACTACAGAGGGTTGGCAGGGCGTGGCAGCGATCATCTTTGAAATGGGGAGCGATAGCCCACAATGCTCATGACAATTGCTGATAAATTAACGTGCAATCATAATTCCAATCCTGTGCCACCTCCATCACAAAATTGTAAGGAGCCGCAAACGTGGGAATAAAGGGGACTCAGATGCCAATACTTCTACACATCTCCACAATGCAGCAGCGCATACTAACTAGAGATGAGCGAGCACCAAAATGCTCGGGTGCTCGTTACTCGGGACGAAATTATGGCGATGCTCGAGGGTTCGTTTCGAGTAACGAACCCCATTGAAGTCAATGGGCGACCCGAGCATTTTTGTATATCGCCGATGCTCGCTAAGGTTTTCGTTTGTGAAAATCTGGGCAATTCAAGAAAGTGATGGGAACGACACAGCAACGGATAGGGCAGGCGAGGGGCTACATGTTGGGCTGCATCTCAAGTTCCCAGGTCCCACTATTAAGCCACAATACCGGCATGAGTGGGCCCCCCCCCCTCCCAACAACTTTTACTTCTGAAAAGCCCTCATTAGCAATGCATACCTTAGCTAAGCACCACACTACCTCCAACAAAGCACAATCACTGCCTGCATGACACTCCGCTGCCACTTCTCCTGGGTTACATGCTGCCCAACCCCCCCCCCCCCCCCCCGCATGACCCAGTGTCCACAGCGCACACCAAACTGTCCCTGCGCAGCCTTCAGCTGCCCTCATGCCACACCACCCTCATGTCTATTTATAAGTGCGTCTGCCATGAGGAGGAACCGCAGGCACACACTGCAGAGGGTTGGCACGGCTAGGCAGCGACCCTCTTTAAAAGGGGCGGGGCGATAGCCCACAATGCTGTACAGAAGCAATGAGAAATATAATCCTGTGCCACCGCCATCAGGAGCTGCACACGTGGGCATACCAATGGGGAACCTATGTGCCACACACTATTCATTCTGTCAAGGTGTCTGCATGCCCCAGTCAGACCGCGTTTTTTTATAAATAGTCACAGCCAGGTACAACTCCGCAATGGGAATTCTGTGTGCACCCACAGCATGGGTGGCTCCCTGGAACCCACCGGCGGTACATAAAAATATCCCATTGCATTGCCCATCACAGCTGAGGTAATGTCGTGCTTAATGCAGGTGGGCTTCGGCCCACACTGCATGCCCCAGTCAGACTGGGGTTCTTTAGAAGTGGACACATGCAGTTACAACTCCGTGTGGACCGACAGCATGGGTGGGTGCCAGGAAGCCACCGGCGGTACATAAATATATCCCATTGCAGTGCCCAACACAGCTGAGGTAACGTCAGGTTTAATGCAGGTGGGCTAAAAATTAATTGGATTACACTGTAGGCGAGGGCCCCAAAAAATTGGTGTACCAACAGTACTAATGTACCTCAGAAAAATTGCCCATGCCCAACCAAGAGGGCAGGTGAAACCTATTAATCGCTTTGGTTAATGTGGCTTAATTGGTAACTAGGCCTGGAGGCAGCCCAGTTAAAATAAAAATTGGTTCAGGTGAAAGTTTCAACGCTTTAATGAGCATTGAAACGTATAAACATTGTTTACAAAATTATATGACTGAGCCTTGTGGGCCTAAGAAAAATTGCCCGTTCGGCGTGATTACGTGAGGTTTCAGGAGGAGGAGCAGGAGGAGGAGGAGGAGGAATATTATACACAGATTGATGAAGCTAAAAGGTCCACGTTTTTGATGGTGATAGAGAACGATGCTTCCATCCGCGGGTGCAGCCTACTTATTGCTTAGGTATCGCTGCTGTCCGCTGGTGAAGAAGAGAAGTCTGGGGAAATCCAGGCTTTGTTCATCTTGATGAGTGTAAGCCTGTCGGCACTGTCGGTTGACAGGCGGGTACGCTTATCTGTGATGATTCCCCCAGCCGCACTAAACACACTCTCTGACAAGACGCTAGCCGCAGGACAAGCAAGCACCTCCAGGGCATACAGCGCGAGTTCAGGCCACGTGTCCAGCTTCGACACCCAGTAGTTGTAGGGGGCAGAGGCGTCACGGAGGACGGTCGTGCGATCGGCTACGTACTCCCTCACCATCCTTTTACAGTGCTCCCGCTAACTCAGCCTTGACTGGGGACCGGTGACACAGTCTTGTTGGGGAGCCAGAAAGCTGGCAAAGGCCTTGGATAATGGTCCCCTGCCTGCGCTGTACATGCTGCCTGATCTCTGCGCCTCCCCTGCTACCTGGCCCTCGGAACTGCGCCTTCGGCCACTAGCGCTGTTGGATGGGAAGTTTACCATCAGTTTGTCCACCAGCGCCCTGTGGTATAGCATCATTCTGGAAACCCTTTCCTCTTCGGGAATGAGAGTGGAAAGGTTCTCCTTATACCGTGGGTCGAGCAGTGTGTACACCCAGTAATCCGTAGTGGCCAGAATGCGTGTAACGCGAGGGTCACAAGAAAGGCATCCTAACATGAAGTCAGCCATGTGTGCCAGGGTATCTGTATGCAACACATGGCTGTCCTCACTAGGAAGATCACTTTCAGGATCCTCCTCCTCCTCCTCTGGCCATACACGCTGAAAGGATGACAGGCAAGCAGCATGTGTACCCTCAGCAGCGGGCCAAGCTGTCTCTTCCCCCTCCTCCTCATGCTCCTACCCCTCCTTCTCCTCCTCCTCCTCCTTAATGCGCTGAGATATAGACATGAGGGTGCTCTGACTATCCAGCGACATACTGTCTTCCCCCGCCTCCGTTTCCGAGTGCAAAGCGTCTGCCTTTATGGTTTGCAGGGAACTTCTCAAGATGCATAGCAGAGGAATGGTGACGCTAATGATTGCAGCATCCCTGCTCACCATCTGGGTAGACTCCTCAAAGTTTCCAAGGACCTGGCAGATGTCTGCCAACCAGGCCCACTCTTCTGTAAAGAATTGAGGAGGCTGACTCCCACTACGCCGCCCATGTTGGAGTTGGTATTCCACTATAGCTCTACGCTGCTCATAGAGCCTGGCCAACATGTGGAGCGTAGAGTTCCACCGTGTGGGCACGTCGCACAGCAATCGGTGCACTGGCAGATTAAACCGATGTTGCAGGGTCCGCAGGTTGGCAGCGTCCATCTTGGAGTTGCGAAAATGTGCGCTGACCCGGCGCACCTTTCCGAGCAGGTATGACAAGTGTGGGTAGCTTTTCAGAAAGCGCTGAACCACCAAATTAAAGACATGGGCCAGGCATGGCACGTGCGTGAGGCTGCCGAGCTGCAGAGCCGCCACCAGATTACGGCCGTTGTCACACACGACCATGCCCGGTTGGAGGCTCAGCGGCGCAAGCCAGCGGTCGGTCTGCTCTGTCAGACCCTGCAGCAGTTCGTGGGCCATGTGCCTCTTCTCTCCTAAGCTGAGTAGTTTCAGCACGGCCTGCTGACGCTTGCCCACCGCTGTGCTGCCGTGCCGCGTGACACCGACTGCTGGCGACGTGCTGCTGCTGACACATCTTGATTGTGAGACAGAGCTTGCGTAGGAGGAGGAGGAGGAGGAGGGTGGTTTAGTGGAGGAAGCATACACCGCCGCAGATACCACCACCGAGCTTGGGCACGCAATTCGGGGGGTGGGTAGGACGTGAGCGGTCCCAGGCTCTCACTCTGTCCCAGCCTCCACTAAATTCACCCAATGTGCCGTCAGGGAGATATAGTGGCCCTGCCCGCCTGTGCTTGTCCACGTGTCCGTTGTTAAGTGGACCATGCCAGTAACCGCGTTGGTGAGGGCGCGTACAATGTTGCGGGAGACGTGGTCGTGCAGGGCTGGGACGGCACATCGGGAAAAGTAGTGGCAACTGGGAACCGAGTAGCGCGGGGCCGCCGCCGCCATCATGCTTTTGAAAGCCTCCGTTTCCACAAGCCTATACGGCAGCATCTCCAGGCTGATCAATTTGGCAATGTGCACGTTTAACGCTTGAGCGTGCGGGTGCGTGGCGGCGTACTTGCACTTGCGCTCAAACAGTGGCGCTAGCGACGTCTGGACGCTGCGCTGAGAGACATTGCTGGATGGGGCCGAGGACAGCGGAGGTGAGGGTGTGGGTGCAGGCCAGGAGACGGTAGTGCCTGTGTCCTCAGAGGGGGGTTGGATGTCAGTGGCAGGTTGGGGCACAGGGGGAGAGGCAGTGGTGCAAACCGGAGGCGGTGAACGGCCTTCGTCCCACCTTGTGGGGTGCTTGGCCATCATATGCCTGCGCATGCTGGTGGTGGTGCCTCCCCAGCTGATCTTGGCGCGACAAAGGTTGCACACCACTGTTCGTCGGTCGTCAGGCGTCTCTGATTTTGCGCAAGCCTGCTGTAACACTTAGCTGGCTGCGTATGAATTAGGAGGACAACTACACCCAGCATAGACCCAGTACACTGAGGACAGTCACAGGCAGCCCAAATAGATTTTTTTCCCAAAATGGCCCACTGCCTATATACACTGTATATGTCTTCTGTCCCTGCCTCACAATATATGTCTTCTGTCCCTGCCTCACCACTACTGGCCCTGCACTATGTATAATTACTGCAGGGCGCAATGCTCTGCACGGCCGATATACAAAAAAAAAAACTGTGCAACACTGCAAAAAGCAGCCTCCACACTACTGCACACGGTTAGATGTGGCCCTAAGAAGGACCGTTGAGGTTCTTGAAGCCTAAAATCACTCCTAACGCTCTCCCTATAGCAGCTACAGCAAGACAGCACTTTCCCTGAACTGTGTCAGAATGCATCTGTGGCGAGCCGCGGGAGGGGCCGATTTTTATACTCGGGTGACACCTGATCTCGCCAGCCACTCACTGCAGGGGGGTGGTATAGGGCTTGAATGTCGCAGGGGGAAGTTGTAATGCCTTCCCTGTCTTTATATTTGCCAGAATAGCGCGCTAACGTCTCAGAGATGAAAGTGAAAGTAACTCGAACATCGCGTGGTGCTCGCCTCTAGTAACAAGCATCTCGAACACGCTAATACTCGAACGAGCATCAAGCTCAGACGAGTACATTCGCTCATCTCTAATACTAACACCAAAGATTGGTTTGAAGCAGGAGGTGTCGCAAAAGTAGCCACCACAGGTATACAGTGACTCTGTGAAAGTCTCATGAAATCAGTTTCGCTTCCTGTAAACGCTCCAATCCAGTATCTCGGATAACTGTGGTAATTTGTAGCAGGAGAGATAATACATGCCGACCAACGTAGATCCCCAGACCCCAAGAAGGAGGTGGCATAATAAACCTGAAAAACTGTGACCGAGGTAGGACCCGCAATACTCTGTGTTGGAAGCTCGTGTGCGGGCCCAGGGTCAGACTCAGTCCCAGCCTCCACCTGGTTGATCCAATGTGCCGTTAGTTATGGTTCCTTTCATCGCTCCAAAGACTGGATGAACCACGAATAAGTTCCACAGGTCAAACCTGGCACAGTCGCACCCCCCCTCCTCCCTACAGGACCTCTGCCTCTGCCCACACCCTCAGCAATCGTGGGCATAAAGCGCACTCGGATGCTAGTACTGCTGTGAACGTCTCATGAATTCAGTCACGCTTCTTTTGATTGGTCCAAACCAGTGTCTCAGATAACTGTGGTAACACGAGAGAAAACACCCCGCCCAGGACCTCGGCCTTTACCCACACTTCTGCCCAATTCATTCTATGTATGTGTCAGATAGCTGAACAACACAATAGGAAAGCCTTTGTGCACCCACAGTATAGGCGAACCCCTGAAACATTTCTGTAGCAAGAGTATAGGCGGACCCCTGAAACATTTCTGTAGCAAGAGTATAGGCGAACCCCTCAAACCTTTCAGTAGCAATAGTACAGGCGGACCCCTGAAACATTTCTGTAGCAAGAGTATAGGCAGACCCCTGAAACATTGGTGTACCAAGAGTATAGGTGAACACTAGAGATGAGCGAGCACCAAAATGCTCGAGTGCTCGTTACTCGAGTCGAACTTTCAGTGATGCTCGAGAGTTCGTTTCGAGTAACAAACCCCATTGAAGTCAATGGGCGACTCGAGCATTTTTGTATATCGCCGATGCTCGCTAAGGTTTTCATTTGTGAAAATCGGGGCAATTCAAGAAAGTGATGGGAACGACACAGGAACGGATAGGGCAGGCGAGGGGCTACATGTTGGGCTGCATCTGAAGTTCCCAGGTCCCACTATTAAGCCACAATAGTGGCAAGAGTGAGACCCCCCCCCCCCGCACTGTCAGCGTAAAGATCGTTCTCCTCTGCCACAGCTGTAACAGCTGTGACAGAGGAGCCGGCGATGACATTCAGCCGGCGATGACATTCAGCTGAGAGCTGCCCCTGAGCCAATCAGAGGCAGCACTCACTCACCCATTCATGAATTCATGAATGGGTGTGAGTGAGATCTGCCTCTGATTGGTCAGGCTGTGACGAATCAGAGGCAGCTCATTCAGCAGGCGGGGATTTTAAATCCCCGGCTGCTGAATACTACTCACAGCTGTTCAGAGCAGTTCAGGAGGACTGCAGCCGGCCGCGCTGAACTCCGTCTGCCGGGACCAGAAGAGTATATATATTTTTTTTATTTTTACACATTTCTGGATGAATTGCAGGGAAGGGCTTATATATTTAAGCCCTTCCCGAGAATTCATCCCATGATCGCCGGCAGCCCATTGCTTTCAATGGAGCCGGCTGTATTGCCGGCTCCATTGAATTCAATGGTCAGTGTTCGTTTAATCGAGACGAGTACCGCGTGGTGCTTGTCTCGAGTAACGAGCATCTCGAGCACCCTAATACTCGAACGAGCATCAAGCTCGGACGAGTATGCTCGCTCATCTCTAGTGAACACCTAAAAAAATTTGTTTACCAAGAGTATAGGCAAAGCCCAAGTATAAGCGGGGGCCTGAAAAATTGGTGTACCAGGAGTACAAGTGTACCCCTAAAAATTGGTTTATCCAGAGGGCAGGTGAAACCCATAAGCATTTTTGAAAGATAGAGCTCGTTGTTGCTTAATTTGTAGCAGAGCCTGGAGGTAGCCTTCCGAAAAATTGATTTTAACAGAGCCTTTTGGCCTGAAGAAAAATTGGCAGTTCAGCGTGATGACATGCTGTTTTAGGAGGAGGAGGAGTAAGATCCGAGAGGGATAGACCAAGCTACTTCTTCCATTTTGGGGGGTTAGAGAGAGAATGCATATTTCTCCTGTTTCTAAAAGAATCTTTATGATCCGCTGCTATCCACCAGCGGAGAAGAGATGTCTGGGGAAATCCAGCCTTTGTTCATCTTAATGAGTGTAAGCATGTCGGCGCTGTCAGTTGACAGGTGGGTACTCTTTACCGTGATTATCCCCCCAGCAACACTAAACACCCTCTCTGATAAGACGCTAGCGGCAGGGCAGGCCAGCACCTCCAGGGCATGCAGCGCGAGTTCGTGCCACGTGTCCAGCTTTGACACCCAGTAGTTGTATGGAGCAGAGGCATCACGGAGGACGGTAGTACGAACGGCTATGTACTCCCTGACCATCTTTTTACAGTGCCCCCTTCGACTTCGCCTAGAATGGGGAGTGGTGACACAGTCTGGCTGGGGAGCCATAAAACTGTCAAAGGCCTTGGACAGTGTTCCCCTGCCTGCGCTCGACATGCTGAATGATCCCCGCTCCTCCCCTGGTAGTTGGCCCTCTGAACTGCGTCTTCTACCGCTAGCGCTGTCAGATGGGATCTTTAGTATCAGTTTTTCCACCAGCGCCCTGTGGTATAGCATCACTCTCGAACCCCTTTCCTCTTTGGGAATGAGAGTGGAAAAGATCTCCTTATACCGTGTGTCAAGAAGGGTGTATACCCAGTACTGTACACCCAGTAATCTGTGTTGGCCAGAATGCGTTTAACGCAAGGGTCACGGGAAAGGCAGCCTAACATGAAGTCAGCCATATGTGCCAGAGTCCCAATAACGCAACACATCGCTGTCCTCACTAGGAGGATGACTTTCATGATCCTCCTCCTCCTCTTCAGCCCATACACACTGAACAAATGAGAGGGAAGCAATTGTTCTACGCTGCTCGTAAAGCCTGGCCAACATGTGCAGCGTAGATTTCCAGCGCGTGGACACGTCGCACAGCAGTCGGTGCTCTGGCAGCTGGAACCAATGTTGCAGTGTCCTGAGGGTGGCAGCATTCGTGGTGGACTTGCGGAAATGTGTGCACCTTGCCGAGCAGGTCAGACAAGTGGGGGTAGTTTTTCAGAAACCGATAAACCACCAGATAGAACACGTGGGCCAGGCATGGCATGTGTGTGAGGATACCAAGCTACAGAGCCGCCACCAAGTTACGGCTGTTGTCACACATGACCATGCCCGGTTGGAGGCTCAGCGGCGCAAGCCAAAGGTCGGTCTTCTTTGTCAAACCCTGTAACAGTTGTGGGGCGGTGTGCCTCTTGTCACCTAAGCTGATCGGTTCCAGCCTCCACCAAGTTCACCCAATGTGCATCAGGCAGATGCAGTGTCCCTGCCTGCCAGCACTTGTCCACGTGTCCGTCGTTAAGTGGACCTTCCAGGTAACCGCGTTGGTGAGGGCATGGTTTATGTTGCGTGAGACGTGTTGGTGTAGGGCTGGGACGGCGCACCAGGAAAAATAGTGGCGACTGGGGACCGAGTAGTGTGGGACCGCTGTCGCCATCATGTTTTTGAAAGCCTCTGTTTCGACTAGCCTGTATGGCAGCATCTCCAGGCTGAGTAATTTGGCAATGTGCACGTTTAAAGCTTGTGCTTGCGGGTGGGTGGCAGCGTATTTCTGCTTTAGCCCCAACGCTTGTGTTAGCGACAGCTGAACACTGCACTGGGAGACATTGCTGGGGGCCATGGAGGACCATGGAGGTGAGGGTGTGGGTGCAGGCCATGAGGGGGATTGGATCTGTGTGCCTGGTTGCGGCACAGGGGAAGAGGCAGTGGTGTGACCCGGAGGCGGTGAATGGCCTACGTTCCACCTTGTGGGGTGCTTGGCCATCATATGTCTGCACATGCTGGTGGTGAGGCTAGTAGTGGTGGCTCCCTGGCTGATCTTGGTGCAGCACAGGTTACACACCACTGTTCGTCGGTCATCCGTGCTCCAACTAACAAACATCCACACCTTTGAACACCTAGCCCTCTGCACGGAGGCTTGCCGCGAGGGGGTGCTGTGGGAAACAGTTGGGGGATTCTTGCCTCTGGGCCTGCGTCCTCCCCTGGCCACCCCACTGCCTCTTCCAACCTGTCCTGTTGCTGCACTTGCCTCCCCATCTGAAGCTCTATCTTCAGTAGGCTTAGCAAGCCAGGTGGGATCAGTCACCTCATCATCCAGCAGCTCTTCCTCTGAATCGTCTGTCCGCTCCTCCTTCGGACTTCCTGCCCTCACTGACAGACAACTGTGTCTCATCATCCTCATCCACAAAAAAAAACTCTTGAGACAGTACTTGGAAGTCCTCAGCCTCATCACCCGGACTCCGGGAAACTTCCAAATGTTGGGCATCGGTCAGGACCAAGTCCTCAGGTGGGTGAGGAACCATTTTTTTCGACTCAGGGCAGGGAACCGAGAACAGTTCCTGCGAGTCTGCCTGCTCATCAGAATATGTCATTTTCCTGGGGTAACAAGGCTGGGAGCTAGAAGGAGCAGCCAGAGGATTCAGAGGTGCAGTCCCTAGCCCGGGAGTAGTGGACTGCGTGGAAGACTGGGGGCTCGATACATTGCTGGACGTGTTATGCGCAATCCACGACAGGACCTGATCGCACTGCTGTGCTTGTAATAAAGGTCTACCACGCAGACCCGCAAATTGTGATATGAAGCTGGGGAGTGGAGAGACGCGGCTCTCTCCTAATCCCTCAGCAGCCAGCTCTGATTCACCCTGCCCAGGACCTCGGCCTCTGCCCACACCCTGACTTGGATGCCCGCGTCTACGTCCTCAACCCTTGCCCCTACTCCTCATCATGTTGGATAAAGGATAGAGCAGAGCCCAAACAAATTAACTCACTGTATAGCGCTGAGAACTGGGGCTAATTCACCGCACACAGAGACTTATGGTTAACGGAGGCTCTATGCTGTGACTGAAAAATATAAACCGCTGTCTTGCGCTGATACCTAGGGGTAATTTACTGCTCACAGAGACTTGTAGATAAAAGAGGCTGTTTGGAGTGGCAGAAAAAAGTAACCCAGTGGATAGTGCCGATAACTGCGGCTACTTCACCACAACCAAGGAAAGGGTATTGTGAGATGCTCTGCACAGGGGCAGAAAACGATTAACCCAGTCAATAGTGCTGATAACTGAAGCTACTTCACCGCACATAGACAATGCTAGATGTGAGATGCTGTGCACAGGGGCAGGAAAAATTAACAGACTGTTTAGCATGGAGAAGTTAGCGTAGTTCACCACACACAGCGATTGGCGGATGTGAGATACTCTGCGCTGGTCCAGCCAACAATTAACCGACTGTTTAGCGATGAAAACTATGGCTAATTCACTGCACACAGAGAATGGTAGATGTGAAATGCTCTGCACAGGCCTAGATGCTTGAAAAAAAAAATGGTGCACTACTGCTCCCAGCCAGCTAAAAAAGTAATGCACACAATGAGGAGTAGCCCTTAGAAGGACTGTTGGGTTCTTGAAGACTGGATCCTCCCTACTCTAACACTTTCCCTATCTCAGCTGCAGCACTTTTCCTAATCTCTGCCAGCATGCGTCTGAGGCGAACCATGGGCAGGACCACTTTAAGTACTCGGCGGTCACCTGATCGGCCCAGCCACTCACTGCTGTTGGCGGGCAGAGGGCTGGCACGCCACAGCAGGAAGTGGTAATGCCTTCCCTGCATGTCTATTGGCTAAAAAATGGCGCTAAATATACAGGGAAGGGAAATGGAATTGACTCGAGTACCGCGTGGTGTTCGTCTTGAGTACCGAGCATCTTGAGTACCTTAATGCTCGAACGAGCATCACCCGGACGAGGGTGCTCGCTCATCTCTAGTCATGTCTAATATTAGTTAGGCCAGTAAGGCATGTTCAAGGATGCTGATGTCATGACTTCTTTTGGTGGTATCTTTGGTTTCACATAGATAGGATGGTAGAGAAGTGATAAATGGTCTTGATACAGTATCAATACAGTTGCTAGCTCCTTAAGTCAGATGATCTGATTACCCAATACAATAGGTCTTCCCGGAACAGGTATAGTCTTTTTGTGTAATTTAGGAAGAGCATAGAACATTGCTATGGTGAGATTGGGTTTAAAGATAAATTTAAACCTCCCAAGTGATAACAACTGTACCTCCCCTGTGGCCAAGGGGATATTGTGAACATCCAATAGAAATCATACTGTAGGGTCCCTGGGAAGGAGTCTGTAGACCTGTTTGTCCATCAGTAACATTAGTTATAAAGAGGGGCAGAGCGCCATGTTGTAGAGCGCCAGGCAGCATCATTTTGCCTTAGCCTTTCCCAGGCTGTGTGCAGAGGGGGTCCTGCCTCATTGTCATGTGGGCGGTGACATAGCTGGCATATCACAGCCAGAACTTCCCCTCCATAGGAAATAATGCTGGTTAAGCTCGCCTCAGTGCCAGGTTCTGCAAGGTCATTAGCAGGCCTGCAGGCATCATTAGGGAAAAAGAGGCTGCAGACGGGACACAGAGCAGTGAGCGCTGCTCTGCAGCAGAAGACATATGTAGGCGAGAGCCTGCGAGTAGCAGTTATGGACTGTGAGAGTGCAGAGAGAAGCTGCAGTGGCGGCCAGCAATCAGTGATCGGAGCACTGCGCCATGCTGCCCTGCAGACTAGAGAGCGGGTATTGAGAACATCGGAAGGACTCTGTACCCGGGGGTCAAAGGATACAGGAGCAAGCCATACTCTGAACACAAAGACAGACCATGTAGAAGGAGAGGAAGGCTCAGTCCAGAGGAGGAGAGCAGCATGGGCCCAAGCTGTGATAATAGAAACGATGCCAGACATGTGAGACCGGTCTCATATGACTACGTTGGCACAACTTGAGACACTTGACAGATTTTATGGACTGTGATGGATGGACATGACTAGTTTGTTATGGGTTGGCGCATAGACAATGTATGTGATGTACTGCATTTAGTCTGGCTGTATGCGCTGAATCGCTCGTATCAGCTATGCAAGGATAGTGTGATTATAGAGCGATGCTAGTATGCTGCGGAACTCCTGAAATTAAATATGCAGACTTACGGATGAAGATGGACAAGACAAGCAATTTTTTTTTGCGCACCTATGTGTGCAAAAAAAATGCGTTGCACGAATGTGCAAATGCGCCTGACCAAAGCCCAGTGCCCATTGCTTTCAATGGGACCGGCACTGCTGCCACTCCATTGGAAGCAATGGGATGCAGGCAACTCCCACAGTGATTTTCAGGAAAAGGCTTGAAATATAAGCCCTGAAAATCATCCCTAGCTGCTGGAAAAAAATGTGAAAAAAATATACATCACCTTTCTGCCGCTGTGCAGCTCCAGCGCGTCTTCTCCCTCGCTCCCCACTGTTGTAAAACACTTTCTCCTGGCCAGGGATTTAAAAATCCCCACCTCCTGAAAGCACTGGGTCTGAGTGGCTGAACGCTCAGCCAATCACAGGCAGTGCTCAGCCATTCATTGAATGACAGCTGAGCACTGCCTGTGATTGGTCACAGCGCTTAGCCAATCAGAGGCAGCGCTCAGCCATTCATTGATTGGCTGAGCACTGCAACCAAACAGAGGTAGTGCTCAGCTGTCAATCAATGAATGGCTGTGTAGTCTGCAGAAGTTAATGTGCACATGTCCTGGAAGTTTCTGGATGGTTTATGTAGTCTTGTGTTTCTGTGTTTTTCCACTGTCTTCTATGTGTATGAATATGATGTGTATTGCACCTTTACAGCACTGAATGGGTTACTGTCTGGGTTATGTCTGGAAAAGTATCTATTTGTATGTCATGTGACCTTGTTTTACATATGTGGATGCAAGGTGCATGAAAGTGGTTGTTGAGTTTAGTTTGTGGAGAGAGGAATCAGTGAATAGTAAGCTCAGACTGGACTGGGCAAGTACTCAGACACCTTCAGTCTGACTACTAGAAGAGATGGAAGAGGCTGAGCGGATATCCCTTTCAACCTCGCACCCTTTCTTCTCCTTTTCCTTTTCCTGTGGAGTATAAGTGGAGTTTGCACACCGTGCGGTGTGAGGTGAAAAGGTTGCGAAGATCCGTGAGAGTGGGCCGGTAGAGTGTTGGTGGAGTTTCTCAAGAGTCAGTGTCCAGGACCAGGGAACCACAGACAGGCCTGTGTAAGTCATCCTATTTCTTCTGTGTTCCACCCTGTCTCTTCTCGTGTTCTGAGCCTTCACTATCTTGCCGGTTGATGTAAAGAGGACTGTTGTGAATTGTTATCCACCATGACAAGTGAACTACTCTACCACCGCGGTGTCCTAGGCTGGGGCCCGCTCCTCGCACGCTGCAGCTGAGTGCTGCCTGTGATTGGCTGAGTGCTCAGCCAGCCAGACCTAGTGCTTTTAGGAGGCGGGGATTTTAAAAACCCCGGCCAGGAGAAAGTGCTTCACAACAGTGTCGGGGAGCCAGGGAGAAGACGTGCCGGAGCTACACAGCGGTGGAGAGGTGATGTATATACTTTTTTAAATTTTTTCCACCAGCTAGGGGTGATTTTCGTGAAAGGGCTTATATTTTAAGCCCCTCCACCCCCTTCCCCCCGAGAATCACTGCAGGGGTTGCCTGCATCCCATTGCTTTCAATGGTGCTGCAGCGGCACCCGCCCCCGCTGCAGTCCTATCATCACTGAACACTGTGACAAATGCTCGTCTGTCTTCGTCCTTAACAGGAAATTCTGGTTAAAGTATTATTAGTGTTTCAGTGCCGAGCCCTCCGATGGAGCCGAAATAAGATTCAGGTTCAGTTTAGTAAAGTTTATCTTTATAAAGCTACTCTGTCCTCCGTCTGTCCGCTGCTGCGCCGTCCTTCACCTGTTGTCGCACCACCGACCGCTGCGGACACATAGAATGTATTATATTGCTCTTATACATTTTTGTCACATGAATGACAGGATACAACCTTTCTGTGGGTCGGTACGATTAGGATAAAACCCAAATGATATATTTATTTTAGGTTTTTCCACTTTTGCACAATAAAAACCTCTTTTTTGGGAATTTGTTCTTTTGAATTGCTGCAATCAAAGTCCCATAATTCTTCTTTTATTTTTCCATGGATGGAGCTCTGTGAGGGTCTGTTTATTGTGTGATGAGCTCTAGTTTTTATTGGTACCATTTGGGGGTTCCTGTGACTTTTGTTTAAATCACTTTTATTGTGGAGGCAAAATTAACACATAAAGCTTATGGTTCCGTTTTTTTTTTACAGTGTAAAAACTATTCAACTTATTGTACGGGTCGTGAAGGATGCAACAATGCCAAACATGTTTTGTTTTTTAAATTTTTTGTAAATAAAAGAGGAAAAAGTGTTAGCAGATGTAGCAGAATATGCAAAAATATGGGGGGGGGGTTTGTAGCTATTTTTTTCTTATACCTTTTTTTGTCCCTGTAGGGGACTTGAACCTGCAATGCTATGATTGTTATGTATTACCGCTTATCATAGCATCACGGACCGTGATAGAGTGACTTTCATGGCAGCCCATTGGCCTCCATGATTATATGGCACGGGCCGATGACGTCATTGAGTTGCGGGAGTTCCCCCATCTGTGAACTTTTCACATACCTCGATCAATATTGATAGTGGTATGTTCGGGGCTAACAGCAGGGATCAGTGTTTTCATGATCCCCGCTGCTGAAGTGGTTGCCTGGCTGTCAGTCCCAGCCATCTCCCGCTACAGCTCCGTTTTCTGCTGATTTGAGGACGCCACCGATCCACATGTGGATTAACCCATTCGATGAGGCTATCCTGCGCGCAGATCTTCCGATATTTCACATTTTTCTAGCACATATAGTAGATGTAATTCTGTAATTAAATTCTGCTGGAAAAAAGTAAAAAAATGTACAAAACGCTGTAAAAATCACTACAAATCCACATTATTGGCTGAAAACCACAACTGCTCGGTGCCCTGCAGAACCACTCTGCCCGTGGGATCACTTCCTAAGGCTGGCTTCACACGGTGAATCACGACATTGCCGCGAAAAAATTGCGTCTTTGTTCCCGCAGTTTTTAAGCGGCAGCACTGCTTTTTCTTGCAAAAACCTGGGAACGGTCAAGGCCTGGCAAAGCTTTACTGTAAACTTTGGCACTTTACAACTTCAGAACACACTAGTTCAGGCAAGACAGAAGAAGGGAGGTTAAGGAGATAAACAGTATGATACCGGTCCTACAGTCCTCGTTATCTATATGGTGCTGCTCCTAGAAGGGGTATGGGACAAACTCTCCACAGACACTCACGGATAAAGTACCTCTGCACGGTGATCTTGACTCGCTCTTCTACTCACGCTCTCTCTCACTCTCTACTGGCTCTTTGCATTGGGGTCCTGAAGATACCTTTCTTCCTCTTCCATCCTCTTCACCACATGAGGGTTGAAGGTACCCCCCTGTGGCTGGCTCTACACTCCTCTCTTAACCGCTGAAGATTCTGGACCCCACCATGCTCTCCAACAGTCATACTTATAGAGTTATAGATCTGGTTAAAGAGGATTAAAATTGATAAATCGCCTGGCCCAGATGAAATGCACCCAAGGTTTCCAAGAGAAGTAAGTGACATGATAGCTAGACCGCTATTTCTTATATTTAGGGACACTGTAGAATCTGGGGTTGTACCATTGCATTGGCACATTGCCAATGTGGTTCCAATATACAAAAAGGGGTCTAAAAGAGAGCCTGGTAACTACAGGCCAGTAAGTCTCACTTCAATAATTGGAAAAATATTCGAGGGGTTTCTGAGAGACACCATCTTAAAATACCTCACCAGCACGGGTTCATGAAGGGTCGATCATGTTAGACCAATCTGATCAGCTTCTACGATGAAGTAAGCTCTAGGCTGGACCTGGGAGAGTCTATTGATCTCGTATAGCTGGACTTCTCTAAAGCATTTGACACCGTGCCGCATAATAGGCAGATATATAAAGTGAGACAGCTCAGATTGGGTGAGAACGTGTGTATATGGGTAAAGAACTGGCTCATAGATAGAAAGCAGAGGGTAATAATAAATGGTTCGTACTCTGATTGGGCCACAGTCGCTAGCGGGGTACCACAGGGTTCAGTATTAGGCCCCATTCTGTTCAATATATTTATCAATAACCTGATAGAGGGGCTGCACAGCAAAATATCAATATTTGCAAATGACACAAAATTATACAATATAATTAATCCAACGGAGGACAATGTGCGGCTACAAACGGACCTGGATAAGATGGGGGCTTGGGCAGAAAAATGGCAAATGAAGTTCAATGTTGATAAATGTAAGGTTATGCACATGGGCAGGAGAGACGGATGTCACAAATATACCGTTTCGGAGATTACTCTGGCTCCCATTATGGAGTCAGGAAGGAATTTTTTATGGCTGCTTGGGGTTTTTCGCCTTCCTCTGGACCAACAGGGGGGGTGACATTGTCTTCATTCAGCCTAACATGCTATGGTACTATGTCACTCTTACATACCACATGACAGAACATAAATTGATACATTTGCAGACATCTCCCAGTCTCATGCAGACATTAACCCTTCATCTGCTGCAGCTGCGCCATACACATAACAAGAGACAAGACAGTTTGCACGGTGCATCCACACAAAGGACATGACACCTATGGCATACATGGAGGGGCCAGTAATAGCTCTTCTGGGCCACTACGATTCCTTTCCACGTGAACGGCCCCATACAGAGGATTTTCAAATATGAAGACTAGTATGTTTGTTGAGGAAAAGCTGCAGATTTTCGAAACGGAGTTCAATCGTGGATTTTGCCCCCCGATGGGCGATCGTACCCATAAAACGCTGCCGGCATACAATAAGCTGTGACTCCTATGGCACATATGGGGTTTGCCGGCTCCGTGTACGGTAGGTACAGGTACAGCAGCTCGGGGGGGGGGCGGCCTGGCAGGGAAGGGTTAGTGCTCGGCAGAGTAGTTGTGTACGGCGGCTGCGGCCGCTATGAGCTCAGCACTCGGGGGTCCACACCCTCCGCTGCAGTATGGATTTCATTCCAAGATGTTGAGTGCATTCAGCTTGGAAGATTTAGGAAAGGCCATCGTCCGGGATACAACATGAGTTCATATTTCTACCCAACCTCATCCCCGGGGACTGCGCTTAATACTCGTCAAGAAAATGTCAGCACGCTGTGATAACAAGGGGAGGACGGGGGAGCGAGGAGGGTGGAAAAATGCAATCACCAGGAAAATCCCCTTTAACTAACAGGTCTGCAGAATGTAATGCACAACCCCTGCAGCAAGACAGGAACAGGGAAGAGCTGCTGAGGGGCTAAGGAGGGAACGAAGGGTTAAAGCTGAGGTGGGGCTGTCACATGAGTGCATTGACTATAGTAATTGACTTTATACTTTCTATGGGGTGTAGTGGAATCAAGCAGAGCCCACTGTGCAGGAATGGCCACTATAGTTATATGGTTATGGCATTGAGGTGGAAGGTCCTGGCAGGGCTCTGCAGACATATCTCCTGGGGCAATCACTGCAAAGGTCTGTGTGGCTTCAGATATGTCCTTGACCCTCACTATTATTCTCCTACACTCAGGGTTTCAAATTCACCAGTGTTATGATTTGTGAGTTACACTTACTCCAGGGAGGGGGTCCCGGTGACCCAGACACCCCCCTCAACGTCCAAGGTGGCAACATGTGAAGGAATCCAGTCCAAGCAACGTGGGGTGCAGCGCGCTTCGGAGCTTAATACGGCTCCTCTGTCAAGCACAAGCAGACACCATCAAGATCATAACAGGAAGGAGACAATGACCCCACGGATCGCGCACCATTCTGCACAACGGTTTTAGGGGTGTTACAATGAGCCAACGTTTTTGCATATGGCGGTCTCTTCTCCTGTCTGACTTTACTTTATAGGGGTGTCAGATGGTGTAATTGGGGTAAATGGTACCAGAAATGTACTGCGGCCCGTTGTTGGCATAGATATCCTTTCAGGAGAGGCGCCTCGTAGATTAAGAGCTCTGAGTATTATTCTAGTGGGGCTCAGATTGTGATACTCCTGTCTGTCATGTCTTCATAGACTGCCTGTCAGAACGCAGTATAAAGCAATACTACGGTATTACATTCTACCATATGAACAATCAAATGTTTGCAGGTTCAAGCCGCCTATAGGGACTAAAAACTAGTAAAAAAAAGTTATTAATTATTAGAAAAAGATAAAAAGAGAATAAAAGTAAAAAAAAAAAAAAAAACTTTTTCCATATTTATAACTAAAACAATTTGAACAAAAGACCTGAAGGACATATTTGGCATCGCTGCACACGAAAAGTCCAATTCATCAAAGTAGCACAGTATTTATTCCGTAAGGAGAATGTCGTCAACAACAATACACAACGCTAGGATTGCGCTTTTTTAGTTATCCTGTTTCCAAGAAAAATGTTATAAAAAACAATCAAAAAGTCACATGATCTCCAAAATGGTACGGAACTCCAGGACGTCCCGCCACGAGGACAATGCAGAAATAACATTGCTGTGGTGGCAGAAGATGGCAATGGAAAACAATTGTATACAAACCTCTATAGATTTGGTATCGCAGTAATGGGAACGACCTGCAGAATGAAGCTGTCAGGTCATTGTCTACACCATAAAAGGAAGACTCCTAAAAATAGATGGCAAAGTTGTGTTTATTTCCCATTTTACTCCACTTTGAACTTTTTCAAAGTTTTTCAGTACATTATATAGTACATTAAATAGAACCACTGAAAATGGTCCTCGTCCCGCGGAGAACAACCGTCATACAGCGACGGCGATGGATAAAGAAAGGAGTTATGATTTTTAAGTAAAGAGGAAAGAACAAAAACTGAAATCAAAGGGGCGTCAGGATGGGGTTAAAGATTATCTGCTTAAAAAACCCCGTTCTCCACCTTCGTCTATCAGCTGCTCCGCCATCACATGACTCGGGTGACTTACCTGTTTCTGCGTCGGGCCCCTGGAGACAATCGCCTGGCCCCACGGAGGGCCGTTCACGTCTTAAGATCAAATTCAGTTTATTTTGAGCCAGAAGATAAAAATAGCCAAAAATGAGTTCTGATTTTAAATGGCGACCAGATCGAGGCCACAGACCCCATCAGCGCGAGCGGGCTCACGGCTCGCAGGGATATTTACTGCTCTCAATGATAAATTACACATAATAGTTCCCACTTGAAATAATTAACTCTAATTTGTGCTGACAAGCCACCGAAATCACCGGCTGCCCCCCCTACCCGGTCGAATGACACAGTCGTGGGGTCCTCTAGGAGGAGTCGTCGTGGTAGCGGGACATTACAGTCAGGGCGGACGGCAAGGAAAGGTCGTTTGTAGGGGAAATAGTTGGTTGGTAAGGGGGCAGATGCTAATTATATATGCAGATGTATGCGTGCTAATTATGCAGATTTATGCACCTATTTGAACTATTTGATTCTCACTGTGAGTTGAATAGGTTAGGGTACATAGGAGCATATTAAATCATTTTCTCAAGTCGATTTGCATAGTAAACTAATCAGTTGGATCTGCTTAGATGGCTGCACAGCGCCGCCGCGCTCTGGTCACTTGTGGGGGGGTTAGACTCTCATGCATGGTATAACGGATGGTCGCCACGCTCTGGTCACTTGTGGGGGGGTTAGACTCTCATACATGGTATAACGGATGGTCGCCGCACTCTGGTCACTTGTGGGGGGCTTAGACTCTCATGCATGGTATAACGGATGGTCGCCGCACTCTGGTCACTTGTGGGGGGCTTAGACTCTCATGCATGGTATAACGGATGGTCGCCGCGCTCTGGTCACTTGTGGGGGGGTTAGACTCTCATGCATGGTATAACGGATGGTCGCCGCACTCTGGTCACTTGTGGGGGGCTTAGACTCTCATGCGTGGGATAACGGATGGTCGCCGCGCTCTGGTCACTTGTGGGGGGCTTAGACTCTCGTGCGTGGTATAACAGATGGTTGCTGCACTCTGGTCCCTTGTGGGGGGGGGTTTAGACTCCCGTGCATGGTATAAGGGATGGCCACCGTGCTCTGGTCACTTGTGGAGGGTTAGACTCTCATACATGGTATAGCAGATGGTCGCCGCGCTCTGGTCACTTGTGGGGGTTAGACTCTCATGCATGGTATAACGGATGGTTGCCGTGCTCTGGTCACTTGTGGGGGTTAGACTCTCATGCATGGTATAGCAGATGGTCGCCGCGCTCTGGTCACTTGTGGGGGGTTAGACTCTCGTGCGTGGGATAACGGATGGTTGCCGTGCTCTGGTCACTTGTGGGGGGGTTAGACTTTCATACATGGTACAACAGATGGTTGCCGTGCTTGTGGGGGGGGTTAGACTCTCATGCGTGGTATAACTTATGGCTGGTGGCGCACCATGTGCCTCACTCTACGAAGCTCTGCATTTTACCTTCATTGCCTTACAGGGGGAGCTACAGCTATGTGATGGGATATACACATGCCAATGAAACATACAAAAAGGGAATTTACAGATTTGTTTAACTCTAATAGCCAGCAGAGTGCCCGCGTACACCATAGTACCAGCAGTGTCCCTCATAAATATTAGTGCCAGCAAGTGTGCCCTTATAAGCAGTGCCAGCTGAGTGCCACCATATACAGTATACTAGCACTGTCTCCCTATGAGGGGGTGCTGATAAGTCTTTGGCTTTGTGTTCTTTTTATGTTTCTATGGTACGAATGTTACATCACATGAAAGGCTTATGTGTCTAATATATGTGTTTGACGCTTATGGCAACAGCGATCTCGGCACGCGGGAAAACAAAATGGCGGAGTCTAAGGCGATATTCACAGCAAATGAGAGCAGAGGAGGGATAATCTTGTTTCTGCAAGGAAAGTCCGTGAAGGATATTCATGGTGATATGTGGCAGACATTGGGGGATCAATGCCCTTCATATTCTACAGTTAAGAACTGACGGGCCACTTCAGCACCAATGATGAGGAACATCCTGGACGACCGAGAGAGGTTGTTGTTCGGAGATCGCCGATGCTGCACACAACCTCATACTGGAGGATCGACAAATTTCAGCTGCAGGAATAGCCGACATCATGGGAGTTTCTGGTGAACGTGTTTCTGTCATTATCCATGAAGAAGCTATCTGCACAGTGGGTCCCCAAATGTGTGACAACAGATCAGAAAAGCATCGAGTGAAAACTTCCCGGTCCATTTGTCAGCGTTTCCGGACTGATAAATCCTGGATCGACTGGTCACTATGGATGAGACCTGGATTTATGTGTATGACCCTGAAACCAAGGAGCAGTCAGAGTGGAGGCCCAGTGGTTCTCAGCCACTAAGGGGATGGCGTCTGTGTACAGATATATACAGCCACCACTAGGGGGAGCTCACTACATACAGATATATACAGCCACCACTAGGGGGAGCAGTCAGTGAGTGGAGGCCCAGTGGTTCTCAGCCACTAAGGGGATGGCGTCTGTGTACAGATATATACAGCCACCACTAGGGGGAGCTCACTACATACAGATATATACAGCCACCACTAGGGGGAGCAGTCAGAGGGTGGAGGCCCAGTGGTTCTCAGCCACTAAGGTGATGGCGTCTGTGTACAGATATATATGGCCACCACTAGGGGGGGCAGTCAGAGAGTGGAGGCCCAGTGGTTCTCAGCTACTAAGGTGATGGCGTCTGTGTTCTGGGATAGGGAGGGCGTGCTGCTAGTGGATGACCTTCACAATGGTTCCACCATCAATGCAAGGTATTACATTGAACTTTTGGACCAATTGAAGGCAGCTCTGAAGGCCACAAGGTGCAGCAAGCTGTCCAAAGGAATCTTGTTCCTGCAAGACAACGCCTCCGCCCACACTGCACAAGGGACCACGGCAAAACTGGTGGAGCTAGGCTTCCAGCTGGTTGACCACCCACCTTATTCACCAGATCTAGCTCCCTCCGACTATCATCTGTATCCAAACCTGAAGAAACACCTCAAGGGGACCAAACTTCACCCCATTTCTGATGCCATGGCTGCTACGGATGACTGGTTTGAGGCACAACTGAAATCCTTCTTTTTGCAAGGCTTACAGAACTTGGAATACTGATGTAAGAAGTGTGTTGGCATCAGTGGGGAGGATGTGGAAGAAATGTAAAGTTTCATCTTCCCATCTCGTTTCTTTCTGGGTAAAGCCAAAGACTTATCAGCAGCCCCTCGTATAAACATTAGTACCAGCATAGTGTATCCTTACAAGTGCCGTAGGGTGGTGGAAAGGTATAGAGATACCTGCATAATTGGAAAACAGTGGTTGAGGTCGCCCTCCTGTGTGTGCCAAGTTACTAAGGGTAAGGGTGCAAATTTTAGAGGGGTAGTCTAAAACATGATGGCCATTTTGAAAGCCGCCATCTTGGAACCAAGTCAATATTTTCAAATGGGAAGAGGTGCATGTGATATATATATCTGATAAGGAATTTGATGAAGAATCCAAATGCGTATTTCAATGTCATGTACCTTTATTCCTCCCAAGGTTATTAACAATATTTCCATGACATTGAAGACAACAACGATCCACTCAATGTGCTCCCGATTACTACAAATCATCAAGGCTACCCTCTTCTCCCATTCACGATGCACTTAGAGCAACACCTCAGCAGAAATGCTTGGACAGGCATCCAGTATCCGCTGCTACATGTGTGCCACATGCTTGATTTTCACTGCATAAACCCTGGACTTGACATCAGCCCATGGGTATAAGCCCAATGGGGTTAAATCCAGCAAGGACAGGGGCCTATCCACTGGGCCATGATGCACAATCCACTTTCCTGGAAACTGCTGATCCAAGGACTTGTGGACATCATGTCTATAATGTGGGGGGCACCATCCTGCTGGAAGAACACTGGGAATGGGCCTTCTTTGTTGCACAGTGATGGGAATACCTCGTCATGTAACCATTGCAGATAATTACCGTTAAGGTTACCGTTGATGAAGAATGGGCCCACTATCTTTGTATGCCACACACCGTACCACAACATGACCTTCTGTGTGCCAACCAACCTAAAGGGATCTATCCAGTGTGGATTTGCATCAGACCAGTAGCGAATGTTTTGTTTGTTCACCTCCCCATTCACGTAGAAGTTTACTTTATCGCTGAACAGTGGTGTCTCTGTGACATGTGGGTCCCATTGGAATTGCTGTGACAGGCTTTCTGAAAATTCAACATGGTGATCGGGATCCTGATTGACATGATACAGCAACTGGATCTTGCATGGGTGCCATTTCTGCGTAGTGAGTATCTGCTCAATGGTGGTTTGACTCACCCCGCTCACCCGCTCTTGCCGGGTGCTATGATGTGGGCTCTTGCAGAAGGACCATTGTTGTTGCATTGTCTGTGGCAGTTTTGTTATGTCCACATGTTAGCCGGTCCAACATAGAACCTGTTTGGTGAAATTTGGCAAGCAACTTACCAACTGTGCCAGCGCGGATGGGCGGTCTGTTATTGTGCCGACCACTGGAATCTGCTGCATTGACTTGGGTATTACGCTCCCTGGAGATCCGCACATTCTCCTCGTGTGTAAATCTCGCAGCCACATCTATCTATAACAAAGACCAAGTTGGCTGGAATAATGCTGCGTCTCATTGAAGCACAGATTTGGATTCCGCCTCATATTCTCGACCAGATACATATATCACATGCACCCCTTCCCATTTGAAAATATCAACTTGGTTCCAAGATGGTGGCATTTAGCATGGCTGCTGTGTTGGACCCTGCCCCTCACAGATTTTCCCCCTTCCTTTCGGCAACATGCGACATACAGGGGGGCTTTCCTAACCATCGTTTTCCATTCATTCAGGTTTCTCCATACCAGCAGTGCCCCCTGTAAACATTAGTGCCAGCATAGTATGCCCTTATGAACAATGCCAGCAGAGTGCCCACATACAGAGTAAACCAGCAGTGTTCCACTATAAACAGGGCTCCCTAATGATGCCAGCTGAGTGCCCCTCATAGCAATGTCCCCCTATAAACATTAGCGCCTGCCAAGTGCCCACATATATAATATGCTAGCAGCATCCGCCTGTAGACATTAGTGCCAGTGCAGTGGGCTCCTATAACTAATGGCAGCTGAGTGCCCTGTATACACTATACCAGCAGCTCTACTGCAGGCGGTGCTACAGCAACGCAGAATCAGGATACGATGCAGCAGATGGAGTTACAAAAATATGCAGTATTTATTTGCAAACAAAGAAATGAAAATGAGTAATGTTATACGAATGAGCCAGTGGTTTGACACTTACGATAGCTTCTCCTGACACTGACTGCCGCTGACTGCCGCTGATTACCACTGACTGCCTGACTGCCGCTAACTGCCGCTGACTGCCGCTGACTGCCGCTGAATACTGCTGACTACCGCTGACTGCCACTGACTGCCGCTGACTAACTCCTAGGATTGATACATTATGCACAATAAGTAACAACGCAGGCAAAACAGTATGAATAATCCTCTTCTCTAGACTTGTATGGGGGAGCGTGCCCAAGCAATGTTTACCGGTGAGAAGCGCGTCCCGGGTGAGTCGGAGGCCTCCTTTACATGAGCGTTTTTGAGCGGCTATTCTGCCTTGATAAAATGTCAGCCTGAAAATTGTGACCGCGGGAAGTATTGGGTTCCAGTGCATTCATTCACATGGGTGATTTTCGGGCACGGGAAAAAGTCTCACTGTCAAAACGCGTACTTGGTAAATGTTTTCAGTCGCCGATTTTTCACACTGCGTCATAAGGTAGGACTTGACCTATCTTTTGCTGAGATACACTGGAAGCTCCATAGACTCCTATGGGAGCTGAAAAAAAGGGAGGTGGAGGGAGTTTAGCTGCGTCCGGCGCTCAGGAAAGATGACAGCTGGCTTTATTTAAGCATCAGTGGTCATTACGAGGATTTCTGTCGACCGATGAAATTCTGAGCTGCTGCGTATTTTCACGCAATACGCCGATGTGAATTGCCGAGTAATACACTAATTAATCTCAGGACTCAATTGCGGCTATTCTTCACTGATGCGATTTTTGGCCATGATGCGGCCGGTGTAAAGACGCATCACTCATGCAAATGAGACCTAAACATGACATCCCCCAACTCCCCGTCACCTCCCAAAAAGCATCATAACTTAGTTTATGGTGCTTTTGCTAAAGGACAGGTTCCCTTCAAGGATTTAACACTTTACTCGATACAATAAAATGGCATTTAGATAAACTCCGATGACGATGCTTCTGAGGTCTAAGGCTCGGCTTCTCCTAATATATCTCAGTCGGCCCCCAAGCACTCGAGTACAGAATTTATAACAGTCATCTGAGCGCTCTGCCTTGGTCCCTGTTTGCAGTAGGCCTGTTGACGCACTATTGTCCTTGGTGATGTGCACACCTACCTATTGGAGGTTGGCCCCACTTACAGTGGCATTACTCGGCAGTCATCACTTCCACTGACCCAGGCTGCCTTAGGTCAGAAGTATAGCTCCACCGTATCGTTCCCATTGCTTCTGGTCGCAGTCCCACAAGTTTGGGACTGTTGCGCAACCTTTCTCTCCCTCTTTGCAGCTCAAGGCAGCGGCAGTTTCGGTTTCTTCTCTCCAGCAGACTGTTGTGCCCCTCCTGGCAGCTCCTCAGCAGCACCTCTGCCCACTTACCCAACCCCGGCACCTTCCTGTTATGCAGCTCAAATTGTCCCATTTTATATTAGAGCAAGATTCCACTAGGAAGTTCCCAGTGAGCATGCTCAGTCCTTTCTTTCACTTTCATCATTGTAGGACCTCCCAGCAACCAAACCACAGGACAGGGAAGGCAATATATGGGTACAGTTTTTTTAAACTGACCACTACAACCCCATTCTCATAGCAACTTAACTCTTTAGGCATGTCCCTTAGGGCTCAGTCCCTTACAGTGTCCCCCTATAAACAATAGTGCCAGCTGGCGTCACTGCGCCAGCAGAGTGCCCCATAATAAAACAGCCAGTGGTGGCATGTGATTGGCTCCAGATGAGGTTCTCTTGTGCTGGACGTCTGGGGCCATTGCTGAGCCATAGCCTGGACGCATCGGAGGACCCCTGGTGGGACTTACAATATGTCCATGATAGAACAATTTTGCAAGTACCTCCTGATATGCAGCAGGTTTACCGTAAGACGTTGATTCTGACTTTTGTTTGTTTCCGCCGTTACTCTTTGTTTACAGGTGTCAAATACAGATTTAATTTAATCTCCAAATTAAAACTATTTGTAAATATTCTACAAGAATGTCATCCGAGGATCTGGCGGCGGCGCACCAGCCCTCCCGTGTATTGGCGCATCGGGCTCTCGGGGGCACGCTACGTTACCCCACCACAGAGCAGCATGGCAGCTGTCAATCACCCTAACAATTAAATGCTGTCACATAGACATTTGCATTGTTAATCCATGGACTGTAAAACATCTGGCTCCGGCACCTTCTCCGGCTCGGTAGCAAACTCTCTAAGAGCCCAGATGGGAGGCAGGAAAAACAAGACAATATCTGCGCCATCCAGTCAACAAGCGGATGGTTTATCTCCATGCAGAGGGCGGGCGCCGTGCCAATCTGTTTAATGTATCACTTTTAATTGGCATGTGCGTTTTCTGGATGTAATGCAGGGGCTGGACTGTGTTATCGGAGTTGTTGTGAATGTCGGCACATTTAACCCATTGCAGACACTAACAGGCAACTAGAGCCGAGAACCCGGGACCAAAGAGAAAGGTGGGAAGGTTGTGACAACTGGAGAAGAAATACACTCATCTTGGATACAAGATGTGATATGGGTGGGCAGATAGGCTCTAGTACCCTGTTGTACCGCCTTTAACTTGGGTACAAGATGTGATATAGGCAGGCATAGAGGCTCTAGTACCCTGTTGTACCACCTCTAGCTTGGATACAAGATGTGATATGGGGGGAAAGGAGGCTCTAGTACCCTGTTGTACCGCCTCTAGCGTGGGTACAAGATGTGATATAGGCGGGCATGGAGGCTCTAGTACCTTGTTGTACCACCTCAAGATGTGATGTGGGCAGGCATGGAGGCTCTAATACCCTGTTGTACTGCCTATAGCTTGGATACAAGATGTCTTACGGGCAGGCATGGATGCTTAAGTACGTTGTTTGGCCACCTCTGGCGTGGATACAGGATGTGATACAGGTAGGCATCAAGGCTCTAGTACCCTGTTGGGCTGACTCTGGCTGGGATACTATATACAGGAAGGCATGGAGATTCTAGTACCCTTTTGGGCCCCCTCTGACTTGGTTACAAGATGTGATACAGGGGCATGGAGGCTCTAGTACCCTGTTGGGCCACTTCTAGCTTAGATACAAGATGTGATACAGCTGGGCATGGAGGCTCTAGTACCCTGTTGCGCTGCCTCTTGCTTGGATAAAAGATGTGATACGGGCAGGCATGGAGGCACTAGTACCCTGTTGGTCAGTCTCTGGTGTGGATACAAGATATGATACGAGCAGGCATAGAGGCTGTAGTATCCTGTTGGGCTGCCTCTTGCTGGGATACAAGATAAGAGCTGCCATGGAGGCTCTAGTAACTTGTTGGTCCACCTCTAACTTGGATGCAAGATGTGATACGGGTGGGCATGGAGGCTCTAGTAACCTGTTGGTCCACCTCTAGCTTGGATGCAAGATGTGATACGGAGGGCATGGAGGCTCTAGAACCCTGTTGTACCGCCTCTAGCTTGGATAAAAGATGTGATACGGGTGGCCATGGAGGCTCTAGTACCCTGTAGGGCCACCTCTTGCTTTGATAAAAGATGTGATATGGGCAGGCATGGGGGCTCTAAAACTTGTTGGGCTGCCTCTTGCTAGGATACAAAATGTGATATGGGCAGACATGGAGGCTATAGTACACTGTTGGCCACCTTTGACGTGGATACAAGATCAGATACAGGTGGGCATGCAGGCTCTAGTATCCTGTTGGGCTGCCTATTACTTGGATATAAGATGTTATACAGGCGGGCATGGAGGCTTTAGTACCCTGTTGGTCCGCCTCTGGTTTGGATAAAAGATGTGATGCGGGCGGCATGGAGGCTCTAGTATCATGTTGAGCCCTCTCTGGCCAGGATACAAGATGTAATACAGGAGGGCATGGAGGCTTTAGCATCTTGTTGGGCTGCTTCTTGCTTGAATACAAGATGTGATACAGGTGGGCATGAAGTCCCTAATATCCTGTTGGGTGACCTCTAGCTTGGATACAATACGTGATAAGGGCAAGCATGGAGGCTGTAGTACACTGTTTGGCTGCCTCTGGCGTGGATAAGAGATGTGATGTGGGTGGGCATAGTGGCTCTAGTACCCTTTTGGGCCCCTTCTAACTTGGATAAAAGATGTGATTCGGGCAGGCGTGGAGGCTCTAATATCCTGTTGGGCTGCCTCTTGCTTGGATACAAGATGTGATACAGGTGGGCATGGAGGCTGTAGTTCCCTGTTGGCCCACCAATAACTGGGATACAAAATAAGATATGGGCAGGCATGGAGGCTCTAGTATGCTGACCAGGCAAACCTTATTGGATGGCTATCTAGGACTAAATGACACCGCTCTTTGGGCAAAGGCCTCTAATGGACTCAGGAGAGCAGTAACTTCCCCAACAATGCATAGAGAAAGTCAGGAATTACAACAAATAAGTGAAATGTGAAGATGCACATAAGCCGTGGCTGCAACAATTACAGTTACAGAAACACGCTCCTCAGCACTCATACACATTTAATATCTGAATAAAATTGCACAACTGTTGTTTATACTAACTGCATAAAATTACTAGGTTTGTGGTATACTCTTCACACCCTTACATTAGAAAGGCCCCCGTGGTTGGCAGTGAGCCCCCGGCTAGTCCAGCACCAATAACCCGGCCTCGTTGGAAGTCATTCAGATTGCTGGGTTTTCCCATCTAATATGGATTCACACTGAAATTGATCCACAGAAAACTAGTCTTGTGTTTCTATGCTCTGGGGTCATGGGGGGGGAGGGGGGGAGTTCAGACAGCAAAACTCCAATTGTGGAAGGGCCCATGTGTTTATTAAAGTGGCCATTCCATGTATGTCCTCATCTCAATCTTCATCCATTGTTAGGGTCAACAGTTGAGGGCCTCCATCTACAATATCCAGTAGTGTCCCCCTATAAGCGATAGTGCCAGCCGGCGTCACCATGCCAGCACCATGCCCCATAATAAAACAGACCGCGGTGGCATGTGATTGGCTCCAGATCATGTTGTCTTGTGCTGGACCTCTGGGGCCATTAGTAAGCCATAGCCTGGACACATCAGCAAGGGAGGAAAAAGAAAAATGAAAGTAAAAGGAAGAAAGAAAGAAAAAAAGAGAAAGAAAAATATATTCTTCGAAGAAGAACGAGAAGGGAAAAAGAGTTTTCTTTCTTCTTCAAAGATTCTTCTTTTTACTCCTCCTTCCTTCTTTGCAGACTACTCTTCCACCTCCTTAGTTCTTTCTTCTTCTTTGAAGAGGAAGACATTCTAGTGGATTCGACCAAGACGAGTCACCTGAGGTTCAGGTTAACAGCGGACCTAACTTTTAGCAAAGCTCAACCCGAAACAGGGTTAGACTGTTTTGGTTCGCTGAACATTACTCCCGATGTACAGGTCTAATAGGAGGGTGGTGCAGGCCAGAGCTAGTCCCTATGTCATGTGAACAATCTATATCGCTTAGTGTTCCTACCAAGTGTTGGTATAATAATAATAATTATATATATAATGTTAGTGTCTCTTATAAAGTAGGGTGTCATTGCTATCTCTGCATCTCCCATAGTTACTCCGCTTTGAGGTCCAGTAGCTAAGGGGTCAAAATAAGAAAAAACAATGAACTAATATCTCAGTCAACGAAAGTTGTTCGGAGGTATTGTTGATGGTGTAAGTAGTATAGGAGCGGAATCATAGAGACGTATATGGTATACTGGGCCATGAGGGTGGAAATACAGTCAGAACCAACTCACACCTTCTTGTCTTAATATCATGTAATCCTCCAAGCTTTTACATGATGAAAAGTAAGATGTTCTCAGCTGGACGTTGCTCTGAGGAGCAGGAAGCAGTGTGGTATTTCCTAATGATGGCACGAAATATTCCCATGCTATAAAGTGACGGTGAGTGGACGGCTGTGTGTGCGGAGGTCGGAGAATTAGTCTCTGGTGTCGAAGAGGCGGAAAAGTGTGAAAAGATCTGTGTGTCTGTCATAAAGTTTAATGGCAGGAAAATACACGGAGAAGAAAGTTTTACATTCTGTGGGCCGCGCGCTGCCCGTGTATGTGCATAATACACAACAGACGCCAAAGACTTGTGGAATTAATGTAGGCAGAAGCCAGTTCATAAAATGAATTTCCATGGCTTTAAAAGGAAGCGTGACTGCTCACTATAATCTTCTCATGCCATCTGGGCACATGCAAACACACTGCTTTCAAGATGTTACCACCGCCCAAAGTGTGCAAGAATCAGGCAGAGGAAGAGAAGACCAGTTGGCTTGGGCTCTTGCCAATGGAGACAGTCATTCTCTTCTCAGACTTGTACAAAACTACAGAAAGTGTTTCAGAGTGAAATGTTTTCTTCATAGGCCAAAGCAAGATGATTAGTGGGTTCTCCGACCTGCTATGTGGAGTCTTAAAGTGGGGTGCTACAGTGAAGAGAACCTTCAACTGAGAACTTCTCATCATTAAGAATGCAGAAAAGCCAAGTAAAAGTGGACGGGATGAAGATGACACTTAGAAGTAGCAGAGCCGTCATGGGAGAGATGCCAGCTGATGTATAAACGAACAGAAATGTGATTTATTTCTAGAATTATTGTTCTGTGTCAATGATAGCTTACTGTGCGGGACTCCAAAAGCTGCACCCCTCCTTTTCCTTTCTATACAGTATGTTTGGGCTTTCCAATCAGAGATACGTATCTCTACTTGCAGTCGTTATCTCTTAAGCCTTCCATAAACATGCAATTAATGTGGGCCTCCAGACTTTTCTCTTCGAACCCTCCCTCTCTGTCCTCCTCCAGGCTCTTCAAGACTCCTTTGTCACTCTCTAGAATTCTATGTCGCCCTCCAGACTTCTCTGTCCTCCTTCAGACCACTCTGTCCTCTTTTTCTGAACCTCTGTCCCCTCCAGACCAATCTATCTCATCCAGACATCATTGTCTCCTATATAACCCTTTTTCCTCCTCCAGGCTCTCTTGTCCCCTCAAGACTCCTCTGTCCCCCCCTGCCTCCACCAGTGCCTTCTCTCAAAAACCCTCTGTCTTTCCTGACGCCTGTGTTCCCTGAAGAGGCATCTGTCCTCTCCTGTGTCCTCTGTCATCTTTCCTGAATCATCTGTCCTCTCCAGACTCCCCTTTCTCATCCAGGCTCCTCTATCCTCCTGCAGATCCCTACAGAGCCCTCCGATAACAGAGTCACTGTGGCCTCCAGTTTTGCAACTAGGCACCTGTAGCACCAGTATAGGACCTTAAGGTCTCCGGTCCCTCTGCTGCATCCCTCTCAGGACCAGACTCCTTTTACATTGGCACTCTTGCAGGAGGGAGATCTCCATCCTGGCTCTCTATTGCCCACCAGGCCATCTCCTCATTTTGATCACCGTAGCCACAGTGAGCGCTACCCCTCATTTCCCAGCCGGCGGGCTCAATTCTTTGGTTGGGCTTCTCCATAAATCTGGAGCATCCTCTCCTCCATTCTATTCATGACTGGCCCTGACACACAATGGAGATGTCTTTGTGCTGTGTCCGAGGAGCGGGCCCTCAGCCGAGGAAACAGCAGGGTAGAGAGATGTTAATCCTTGTCACGGGGCTCAACCGTCTCCCTCTCGTAGGGAAGCTAAGAAGCGCTACCTCGCGACTAGCTAGGGAGCCCTTTTCAATAGTAATCGGGGATTACCTTAAGTCCAGTTGTCACTCGTGATGCCACCGTTCCTTTTCCCAGGATGGATCTCATGGATGAATAAAATAGTCCAACACTAGAAGAGTACTTAACTTAATTTAAAGTATTTACCTAACTTCTTAGAAACAGTTGCAGAAAATCACAGCATACAAAAAGTTATCCCACGGTTAAGCTCACGGGGTAATGAACAATCCACAGGCCAAGTTATCTGCAGGTACTTTCTCTCCTGGCAAACATTTTCTCCACTGGCAAACTCTCTCTCTCTCCCTCTCTTTCTCTCTCTCTCTCTCTCTCTCTCTCATTCCTGGAAAGAACAGGCCCAGGCTGAGCAGCAGACAGGTTGCTTGGCCTCCTCCATTCTCCACACACCCCGACAACCGACCTGGCAGCCTTGCTGTCGGATGTCCCAGACTCTCCTAGTGAATGCACTACAACTTCCCCCCCAACTCTCCTCCTCTCCTCTTGCATCTTGCTCCTTCCTTGCATCTCCTGCTACTACTCTTTTTTTGCATTCTGCAAACACATATATTTTACATCATCACATGACCACAAAACGATACATTTTCCAGACAGGACAGAACATACCAGACATTGACTCTCTCAGTCCTGCAAACAGTATTAAACATAGATCTAATGCAGTCCACAAACAAGACACTGACAAGACAGTGACACAAGACAAACATGGAACATTCTGGAGGGGACCCTATTAACTCTGGACCACTACATATGCTTCACCTGGGCAAGTGTGTGATCTCTGCTCCAGCTCTATAAGGCCTGTGCAGCATGGTGCTATATGGTCCATAGGTGACCATGCTATCACATTGAACTCTAAGCTGAAGGACCTTCACAGGAGGACAAGTGACCCAACGGAGCTGCTGTATATACCACGATACAGTCAGGTTGGCCACCTGATGGCAGTGAAACATTGGAAATGTATACACACATATGTATATCATGGCACGTATCATATACAATAGTCTATGATGGGCTTCTGGCCAGACGGGGGAGGTTATGGCCACACGTTACACGTTTATGGTATGGTCATATACCACAGATATAAGACGAACGGAGCAGCCAGTGCCACTGTTTGGACATCACACCAGCAAATAGGGATGGGAGACCCTCTTACCACTGTAGGATTGGTTTTAGGAGGTGGAAAACGTGGCAAGAGTCTAAGGGGCTCGCGAACATGGGAAGCCAACATGCAAACAAAATACAGTATTATTTACTAGTGTATGATTGCTTTAGGGAATATCATGTGTATATTCCATATTATTAGGGCATTATATGGCACTACTATGTGAGTGGTATATTGCAGTTTTATTTGGGCACTGTATGGCAGCATGATGTTAGAGGTATATGGCAATATTATTTGGGCACTACATAGTCGTATTATGTGAGAGGTATATGGCAGTATTATTTAGGCATTGTATGGTGGTATCATTTGAGAAGTTTATTGCAGTAATATTTAGACATCACATGGTGGTACTATTTGGGCAATACATAATGGTATTATGTAAGCTGTGTGTTTCCGTATTATTTTGGCACTATATGGTGGTATTATGTGAGCTGTATTTGGCAGTATTACTGATTTAGCAGCACTAACACTGAATGAATGGCAGTAGCCATGCTACACAATTAGTGTAGTATGGCTTAGAGGTGCTGGGTGGTCTGCACTTGAAGGATGCTGCTGTGGGCACTATATGGCAGTAATATGTGAGAGGTATTTGGCAGTATTATTTGGGCCCATTATGTAAGAGGTACAGTATATAGCAGTATTATGGAACTACTGTAGAATAAAAAATGTGAGGGGCTCCACTTCTCATGTTAATCAGGACCCCATTTTTTATAAAAATGACCCTGTTCCCACCTAACTCCTCATTTCTGTAAGCCAGCAGGACATTGTCGTCCCATATCTGGGCACCGTCCCATGTTCTCTCCATTCATCATCATCATCAGAACGGTCCCCCAAACCGCAGCAGCGACAAGGAAGAAAACTATAGCAGCGACACAGGATTTGTTTTTGAAACAGAGCGACAGAGGCGTCGGGGTGTTTGAAGGGGAACATAAGCTGCCGCTCACATCCTCAGACTATTCAAAGACTCCATTTGTTATTTAGCCGAGATCCACACGTCGCAGGATGAGTTTAATAAAAACATCACTCGGTGCCACATGGCTCTAATTGGGTATTTTATAAGGGAACATAAGCCAGAGACGGTGCCAAGTGTCGTAAGATAAACATGAAAATTGAATTCACGCTGCATAGCTGAGCGGAGCATGTGGCGGAGGAGCGCGCAGCCTGCCTGACAGTCATGCTAACAATGTGTTGACAGCATCTTGACATCACACAGATGTCAATAGCATCTGCCTCTCCTGCCTCATAAATATTAATCACCCAATAAACACGCCATATTTCTCCAGGAGACGGTCACTGCGCTCAGCGGCTAGTCAGGGGCTCCAAAGTATGTGCCCCCCTCCTCCAGGTGTCATTACGGCTAATAACCACTAATCATGACAACAATGCCGTGAGCACGAGGAAAACTCGGCTGGAAATGCTCCAAAAGTCTACTAAAGGACAAAAACATTTACCGCAATTCTCTGATGTTGCTACAGCCGGGGACGTGATGGCAGGAGGCGCAGAGGTGGTGGCCACTGCCGGTGCTGAGGAGTCCACCAGTTCTTGCACGGAGACCGTGAGCTTCACGTTACACCACTGGCCATAGCTATTAGGCTGACTGCATCCACAAAAAGTGGATATTTTTTCCATACGTGTGCGGTTCTGTATGACATCCATGTGTGGTCCATATGTCTATAGTTTACTTACACTATGTTTACAAAAGTAGTAGAGGGTGACATTTTCCATCCGGTGTTGGCCACCTTCGGCCTCAATGACTGCAGTAACTCTCCTCGGCTGCTTTCCACCAATTTCCCATAGATGTGTGGAGGGATTTGCCCCCACTCCTCGAGGAGCTTCAGATAGTGTTGTGGAGGATGATGGGCATACATAGATATGGCATTCTAGTTTGTGTCAAAGATGCTTGATGGGATTGAGATCTGGACTTTAGGCCAATGAACTTTGCAGATGTTCTACTACCCAACACTGCATGCCGTATGACATGGTGCTCGGTCATATTGGTGAAGACACGGAGCTGTACCAAAGTATTACCACAGCGGCGTAGGTGATGCCACATTATCCGGGATGTCTCTGTACCCATTGACATTGAGGGTGGACCTCACTATAACCAATGGCCATAGTCCTTCCCAGCAGAGAACTCTCCTCCCATGCCATAACAGAACCACCTCCAAACTTCACTGTTGGGATGATGCAGTCACGTAGAAACCGCTCTCCAGCCACCCTTCAAACCCAAGGGCGACCGTCCAATCGGAAGATGGTGTCCTGTGATTCAGCTGTCCACAACACTCACCTCCACTCACTTACTGTCTGACACTCCAAGCCCCATCGCAGGCGCCGCTGTGCATTCCCTGCTGTGATGTTGTGTGCAGCTGCTCGTCCATGGTAACCCTTCACATGCCGTTCCCTTGTCATTATTGGAACCAGGCCGGTATGATACGAGAAAGTTGAACCTGGAGAAAAACAAGGCCCATCATGCTTGTCTCACCAATAACTTCTTGGCTGTATGTATTTCAAGTTCTTTTGATCAGTAAGAGCTGTTACTGGATGATGCGCTCCTTCCTGGAGGTGTCTCCATTCTGTAAAAATGACCTTGATGGCCAAAAGCTCCCTGTTTCCAATGTCATTGTTTTTCTCCGCAGATGTAAGATCTAAGGCAGAAATACACAAGGATATTACATGCTATCTGTGGCTTGTTGTGATAAGATAACTCCAACAGCAGAGTCAGAGGCGTCTGTTGCGACTTGTCAGTTGCGACGGCATCGTGGCATGGTGACCACGATGCAGGAACAGACCTTCCACCTTGCCACTATGCAGGACACAGGTTACCACACGTGGTATGGGGGCTGCTGACTGCTGTTTACTTGGATGCTGCATACTGGTATGCTATCTGGGAGTCATTCCTGTGAGAGGGTATGGGGTCATTTCCTTCTATGCTACCTATCAGGCCTTTTGGAGGCCTTTACATTCCTACCCCTCTCTTTCTCCCTTGCTGTTGATTCACTCCAGTTAGAAGAATAGCTGCGGTAGGTTTGAGCCTCTATCCTGGGTGAAAGCTTTTACATTCAGTTAAGTACTGGTTATCTTCCCTTTTGTTTTTTGGTTAAGTCTTAACACAGTTTCTTTGAAGTGTTTATGCCCATCTCTCCAGGTACCTGATAACGGTTAGTCAGGTCCTAGGTGAAGACTGTGGGGCCGTCCTTACCAGGACGCCTACCACACTTTTAGGCAGGGCCCCCTCATTCCTCAGAGTTGTAAGGGACAGGTTTCTTCATCTACCTTTGCCTGGAGTGGTGTAGTTTGTGTTATCTTTGTATCGTGTTCACTTCTGGCATTTGTGTGAATGCCGCCCTGCGTCCATGCTGAGGTCTGGGCTTAGGCCTGCTTGTTAGATTATTGTCAAGAGCGATTCTTAAGTCCATGAAATTTCCTCCTGCTCCCGAATCAAACACTGCCGAACTCTGTATCTTCTGGCCTTCCATTAAGACCTCTATGGGGAAGAGAAAATGTAGGAAAGTCTTCATGCCGTCTTGGGCTACAGGCGAAGAGGCTTGTATGGCGGCATCCAACTGTCTCGCACCAGCTGGGTTAGTCATGATCTTGACATTGGCTTAGGCGAGAGTCCTCTGGAACTTATTTGAGCAGTTCAAAGCATAATGTCCTGGGTTCGCACAATAACGACACAAGTTTTCAGCATGCCGCCTTTCCTTTTTAGTGATGAAAAGGAGTTTACAGATGACATCGATCTGCATTGGTTCCGATGTGGCTTTAGTGCTCGGCTGGCGGCACAACGTGGATTGACTGCAGGAATAAGTAGGGCTATCTCAAATCCTTGAGATTCTCCTTTTGTCGCTCAGAAAGCCTCTGGTCTATTTGGATGCACAGCTGAATGAAATCTTCCACATTACCAAGGGTCTCCACCATGGCAAGCTCATCCTTTACAGACTCAGATAGACCCCGTCAAAATTGGCTCTGTGGTGCAGCAAGGTTCCACATGGTATCCGCCGCCCAGCGACGGAATTCTGGTGTGTATTTGGCGACGAAGCATTGTCCTTGCCGTAGGCTATGTAGTTTTCTCTCTAGTGGTTTAGGTAGTTGAAGACTTGACCCATAGCTATAAGAAAGGTGCCGAGGTCGTTGAGATTACTATTGTTTTCCACATACAGCGCAGCCCGTGCATGTACTTCATTCCACAGGAGGTTAATAATAGACTTTAATTTGGAAGTAGATGCGGCATTGGTTTAAAAATTGGTCCTGGTGGTGGTCTTCACCAAACTTTGACGGTAAAGAAATGCGAACCTCTGCATCTGAACTGCGCAAGTAAAGTATCTGTCGCTAGAACATATCTAAAGTAAGATAGAAACCTTCTCCTAGTAGGTGCCACAGAACTCTTGCAGTTCAGCAACCTGTTTTTTCAGCGTGGCTACTATGGACTCAATATTTTGGGCATGTTTATTCTGGAGTCTTTCCAGCACTCGGTTGGAGTCCTGGGCACAGCCAACGAGGGCGGGCAAGCCAGGGTTGGTACACAGAGAAGTCAAAGCAGCACAGAAGATTAAGCAGGACGTGGTCAGGAAACAAGCCAGGGGTCAATACATGGTGATGTCAATCTTCATATTGTAGAGGAGGAGCGCTTGGTTGAAGGCTGGTAGGCACAATAAGCAGGCAAGGAATTAGGGAACTGCGTCCGGTTTATATGGGAAGCTAATTGGGGTACAAGACACGGGGTGGACCTAGATAGGGAAACACGGAGCCAGGAACATGGAACAGGAGCCAAGGGAGGAGGAACAAGGTATTAGGGCTCAGGGAGGCTAATCAGGTCGCGGGTTCAATCCCTGACAGTTGTGAGGGGCTGACTGTGCAATGGACATCTTAACAGCAAAGCCATCTCAGTGAATCTTCCAGAAAATGCTAGAGGTGCATCCAAGTCCATCCATACATGCCACACAATCCAACCCAAGGGGTGAGCCCCATAGGACAACCTGCGGGCTGAGTGTATCCAAACTACTAAATGTATATATCTTTTTCCGTTTAGTCGGGGCGACTCTTGGACACTTTATGGATCGGCCCTCGCTACGCGGTTGGTTTTGTACGGCTTCTTTCAGTTCGCTCACATCTATGTTGGAGTTGGCTTTGACAGTATCAACCAGCGTGTTCCATGGCGTCAGGTCTGCTTTTGTCGCTGACCGCTCTGAGCATTATCGAGGTTTCTTCTGAATGAGCTCACCATTATGTGGCTAAAGTTACGTACATTTGCCCTCCCATGTTGGTTTGATGCGGTCTGGGACTGTTTTGCCCGTGATCTTAGAGGTCCCAGGAATTCGTAGCAGTTTCTTCCAGCACCAAGGTTCGAAGGCGTCAATCTTCCCCGGTCTGTTTTCTTCCAACCATCCTCCAGGGTTTAGCGCTACTAGATTGCAATCCCTAAAATATAACCTTTATTATGTTTAAGTGAAACCACCCAACAACAGAATCATCAGAATTACAATGCGGGCGGTGATGAGAAGCGGAGCGCCGCGGGGAGACGGTCTCCTCCTATCCTGATATACGGAGTCTTTATAGGCTCTCCTGTAAAGCCGCACCAAGTCAACACTGCAACCGGAGACCGAGCCAGTGCAGGTGGACTCACACGAGCGTACGCGCATTTGCGTCATGTTTCTGCGCATCAGGCATTGTGAATTTGCATGTGCAACTGCTTTTTTTACTGTACTTTTTGCATGCGCAAATCATGCACATTTGCGCACACAAACAAACCTGCAGCCACAATCTCCTGCTTTGAAATGGCTAATTAGCCTAATTAGTTTCATATGTTCTATTTCCCCGTACATGTGCGCAGGAAAATAGAACTTTCTGTGTATTTTTTGTGCGACAGAATTGCACGTGTCAAATACACCCTTATGAACGAACCGATTGCAATCAATGCGTATCGGGCGTGCAGAGACGGTCATGTGAAGGCGGCCCAAACGTAAAGGCTAAGCATGTGGAAACCACATTGTAGGGGCCCCTTCATACAAGTGTATATACGCCGCGTATTTACGCATGCTTTTTTGCGCGTGTAGTTCACATAAATAGAGCCCATTGATTTCCGTGGATTCCTTCATATTTGCGTATTTTCACAAATGCGCAGCGCGTTCTATCTTTGTGCGTATTTATACGCCAAAATATGTCTATTAAGTATATGAAGCGTGTGAATACGCTGCGCAAAAATGAACACAACCGAACCCCTCAGTACACCCATGTGAATGTGCCCTTATTGAAAGAGGTGATGAACTGCGATGTAGAAGAGCAATCAGCTGCTTACTGTTACGTTCATGTGGGCAAACAAACACCGGACCCACAGGAACATGACCAGGACACAAACAGGAACTGACTGACAGAACAGTCGCCTGTACACATGAGCAAATGCAATAGCTATAAAAGTCCGAGGTATTGGTTTGTATATTGGCCAAAATACTTAAGCCCGCAAGCTGCGATTAAGGCTCCTTGTCGTTTTGCGGGTCCCTACACTAGCGAGACAACTGATCCCAAGCTTCAGGGAGGATGGCAGGACCCTACGTAATAAGCAAGGCGATCGCCTCGATAAAGGCGGCCCTACACTGAAACCTCGATTCTGACTATCCCTTAAGAGTTAATACACAGAAGCAGAACAGACCGGCACGCAGAACACAAATTACACAGCAACACACTAGGCTTAGCATGCCAGACACACAACCACATAGAACAGGACAGTTCACTCCTCATGTCTAGCCACCAGCACAGACAATGGACTAGCCCCTGTTCAAACACATGTACAGGCATGCAAGACCAACCAACCCTAGAGTGATGGGAAACCAGTCTCCTATTTAACTGCAACCAGATCGGTGGTGATTGGCTAGCAGGAGAACACCACACCCAGCCAGCTCAATCCTTCCACACCTGTGGGGCAGTGCTGCTAGAAACCTATGAGGTACAACAGATTCCAGCCAGCACAACCCTAACCCTTACCTACATCCATAATAGACCGATCCTTCGCAGAACATTGCAGCGTGTGCGCTAACAAGAAGGAATGACTTTGTTTTTTCCTGAGGAGATCAGTAGTGCGAGTGCAGTGCCTAATAGCAGACACCAGCCGGCTTCACACGGGAGTATGCTATATGCAGAGAACAGAACCCGTGGATTTTAATGGGTTTGTGCACTTGTAAGTATTTTTATGCTCATTTCAGTCGGCATGCTTTATTTCCTGCGCAGTTTTGCACCAGAAGTCTACAGAGAAGTCAATGCAGATTCTCAAATGCATGCAAAACACGCTAGGAAATGCGTGAAACGCTGCGTAAAGGAACACATCTGGACCTCATTAGACTAATTAGCCATTTCAATTGGCTTGTCATTGTTTGCCGTAACGTGTTCTATTTACTCCGTATTGTGTGCGCAAATGCATTCGTGTGATCGCGGGAATATGAGCGGTAATTGTTCAGTGCGAACGCTGCCAGTGACGGAACGACAGATGAGAATTCATTCGCTTATCGTTCGCCGTTTAGTTTCTGCAGGCAAAAAAAAATGAAGCAACGATGGTCCCGTGTGAACAGGCAGGTGGTCACCTGTGAACGGCTGCCTGTTTACTGTGAATGGAGGCAGGAGGCTCAAACTATTCCCGGCCGGCTCTGCGTCCATTCACTGGGCGATCCTTGCTCCAGTGTGAAAGCACGAGAACGACCCCCGCTGGGGCGACATTCGGGTGCATTGCTCATAGCAACTAATCACAGCTCCTGAGGTGAAATGAAAGCCACGTTGTGATGGGGACCGTGAGGTCTGTGACTCTCCATTATGTGGTATGTAAGTCCTAGTAACCTGGCCCCAAAGCCTGGGAGGCCCCAAGGCCCCCTTGACCACAGTCACATGTCCTCTGAAACTCCACCCAGGAAGATTATAGGCCGCTGCATTGCTTGTGCTGCCACAGCCTGTCACAGCATCTCTAGGAGCACAGCACCGCCTAGCTCCTCCTCCTCTAACTAGAGCCCATAGACTGTACTGAGAGCAGGAGAGAGGGAGGAGCCAGTGCTGTGCTACCAGACAGGCTGCAGCAGCACAAGTAATGCAGCAGCCTGTAATTTTCCTGGTCTGAGCTTTAGGGGGGCTGTATGACTACAGGGAGGAGGGGCACCACAAGGAGCTGCACAGAAGGGAGACCACCTTGAGTATGGGAGGTACAGAAGAAAGTTCACACTCAGCATGAGAGGGCACAGGAGGGGCGCCACCCTAAACATGGCGGGGTACAGAAGGGGAATTAGTTGTGGTGGTCACTAGCGGATATATATAAGAGTACATCCGCATGTAGCGGATTTTGATACGGATATTTATACAGATTTTCCTGGTGATTTACCGCAATTCCTCTAAGTGTGAACGTACCATTACTGTATTGCGGCACTATTACTTTGCAGGGTGCAGCAGGGGGCGCTAGTACAGTTTGGGATACAAATACAAGCATTATTACTATGGGAAGGCCCTGAGAGGGGCATTATGGGTAGCGGTAGGATGAGGAGAGTGTGCAGAGATTAATTGTTTTTACAAGAAGAAAATATTAACCCTTTCCAATCCACTGTCTGACGTCTGAAGACATTATGATTTAAGGCTGTACAGCTCTGATGTTGGTAGACGTCCGTCAACGTTCTCTTACTGTATATTGCCAGCCTCTCTGGTATCGGAGCTTATCCAACGTGTCACCTCATGCAGTACTGGCTTTAGCCAGCAGATAGCGCCTTTGTATAATAGCAGAAAAAGAGTAAGCCCCCTAGGAAAACCAGGATACAAATTGGACTGGAAAGGCTTAACGACATCAATCAGAGGAGACGCCACCTGTAGTCACTGGAGGTAACTGCACCGTAATGGAAGCAGAAACCAAAGAGCGGCAACAGCACAGACAATACACTTACTATCAGAGGTATACCTACCTATAATCAACACTCTAACCACATTAAATAATGCAAGGTTCTTGGTATATAATGTGATTGAATTACATTGGCCCATCTACCAACATCCAGGTGACCAAGCTCAGATGGGTCCTAATGCTAATACCAGGTGGTAAATCTCACCTGGGAAAGATGGGTACCTATCTCTCAGAATGCTCCTGTCTTGGGACTAAGCCTACAAATAAAACCAGGGAAGGTAGGATACCATTTATATAGTCCAGTAGGAGGGACAGAAGGTAAATGGAGGTAACTGCACTGTAATCACTATCACTGTGTAGAACTGGTATATGGGCTACAAAATCACGCAAGAGTTAGCCACGCAAAAAAAGGCGATTAACTCGTGAGAAAATCGTGTGAATGGACGATTTCCCGCTATCAAGTTCAGAGCTTAATTAGCGGTGAAATTGCCCATTCACATAATTGGGAGCTTTGTGTCGCTTTAAAAAGGTGCTGCTGCTTCAGGAGGAGAGAGAGAGAAAAAAGGAATCCCAGAGGGGCTTTCCTTCATCGCTGGGGACTCCCTTCATCTTAGCAGGAATGGAGGGATTCCCCGTAGCAGAGATGGACGGGTTCCCTTGCAGGGGAGCTGGAGCAGGGAGAGAAGAAGGGATTCCCTCATAGCCAGTAGAGAAGGAGAGATTCTCCCATAGCAGGGGTGGATGGGTTCGGGGGAATCTCTCCTTCTCCCCTGCAGGGAAACCCCTCTGTCTCTACTATGGGGGAATCCCTCCCTCTCTCCCACCTATGGGGGAATCCCTATAGCTCCCTTTGCCGGCCAGCTAGCATAGTTTCCCATAGGAGTCCATGGAGGCTTCTGCGATTTTCTGCCACAAGATAGGCCAGGACCTCTTTTTTCATGCAGCAGGTAATTACAGCTCCTGAGTTCCGCCGCTGATGTCCCGTCTTTTTAGATGTGATTTTTTTCACAGCTGCAAATCATTCCTTTGGAGGTTTCCATAGGAAACCATTGATTCTACTGGACCATTGTCCATGTGAAGGAGGCCTGATATGGTGACTGCATTAGTTAGAGTAACTATAGAAGCCTTAGGGGGCCCATAAGGCCTCTTCATATAGGGAGCCCAGTACTATGAATAAAGCATTATAATTGGGGCCCCTGTTATAGGTTTTGCATTGGGGCCCAGGAGCTTCTGATTATGCCTCTGGTTAGCCATACCAGAGCAGAACTGCTATATCTGAGCCCGCAGTGTTATAAAAGCATCTTAGGGGGGTTTCATGCCTACATTGGGGATTCCACTTTTGTGCTCTGTTTGGGGAGCAAGAATGGGGAATCCCTGCGGCTGATTGGCTCCGTCTTAAGATGGAACCGAACAGAGCCCATTGACTGTAATTGGGCCCCTGTGAATTCTACTCAGCTGCCCCCCCCCCCACCACCACCCTCCCACCCCCGGTGACGCTGCGTGAAGTTCTTTGTAGAGGTTTTTCGTCAGCCGTGAAGAGAAGTTGCGCGGGGGCCAAGCTGGATTCCTGCACCCGGCCCATGAGCCTCTATCTGCACCCCTGCCTGAGACGCAGGCTGTAGATACCTCCCGGTCGCCGTATCTCCGGCAGCGCAGCAGTCGGCCATGTTTAGATTAGCGGTTAATGTTGGAGAAATAATTACCTTAATCAGGAAAGGTTAATGAGCTCGTCTGCGAGTGGAAGTGTGGAGGTGTTATTACAGCCCGCCAGTCATGATAATAGGTCACTCACACCTCCTCATGGAGCCGAGGAAACACCAGGACCCCCGGGGGGCTTCACAGGCGTCACTATGAGGCTGCGTCACCCTGCGACGGTGGAGGAAATCCAGGGAGCTCATTGACATCGCCCGCCTGTCAGCGTGATGGAGGCAGCGGGGATAGAACCGCAGAGCTCGGGCCTCGTTTATCTGTCTTGGGTCTCCTTCACGTTCGCCCGTATGCGCCGTATAATCGCATGGATGAATATTTGACCCGCTCGCGTCCCGATCTTTAATTACTTATGTAAACCTATTAATTGATGCCTAATAACGTCCGGCCGGCCTCTTTTCCCTCCGTTGTACGCCGGGTAACTCCCCCCTCCCATTTTTCCAGTTTCCATAGAAGTCTACAGCAGTTTTCTGCGTAACACCTTGAAGGATGCGACGCGGCCTGTCTGTTCACGTATCAAGAAGGTCCTACTTTTATCTTACGCGCTGTAATCCGACGCTTCGCATGGCGCTTGTTCGGGGCGATCGCTTTACACGCACCATAATGCCTGCGTAAATACGCTCGCCTGAATAAGCCCTAATAGGTGTAACTGGTCGCCGGTGGAGGTGCGACAGGTTCAGGATGGCGCATCGATGACAGGCGGAGGCGCACAGCTTTACAAGAATATAACAGTTACAGAACTTTTGCGCTCGGTAGGAGGAGTTTGGTATTTTAACACTACGCAAAAAAAGGGAAACCTAAAAATCTCCCGTAGAGCGATAGTAGATAAACATTTTCATCACGCCGCGTCTCTCTCTGACATTTACATTCTGTTCCTCTATAGTTCCTCCTGGCAGCAGCAAAGCACATGGCATTCCTCATATATTATCAGCATGACCGCTGCGCTCACCATCTTAGCGGGCGCAGGCACCAACGCACACCCCCTACAGCAGCAGCGCTCCTTGACTACTGCCCCCCGTCTTACAAGCCATCCATATCTCCAGAAGTCGTCACATCACCATCTCACCAGCAGCGTCACTCCGGCGTTACCGCACTCGGTTCACATTACTTTATGCTGCTCCCTACCACCGCTCTCTGTCATATGCCTCACTGCGCCATTACACGTACCGCACCATAGGCACTTCATATACATCACAGTGTCATCATTAACCCTTCATGTACAACATCAGCCATCATCCCTTAACCCTCGCAATGCCTTGCCCCACTATAAGCTATGGCATCATTGTCAAACCTCACCCTCTATTACCATGACAGTCCCGTGAGTCCATTCACCGCCCACCGTGGCCGGGGATTGAATCCTACAGGATACTGGGGGTTGTAGTCCGCTCACGCTTCTCTGGAAGCTCTTCTGCTGCTTGTCGTGGGTAGTGTCTGTGGTGGATCTTCGGCATGTTAGACACCGCAGGGATTTGTATGGTCTTCCATCCTTTGGCCCCCAGGGACATCTGTGCCAGTTCTATACTCTCTTCCTGGCAGATCCTCTCCCCAGCGGGGGAGACTACCCTCAGTGCAGTCTCATGGTAATGGCCACCGCTGCGATGCTGCTGGTCTGCCTGGGGCTCTCTGTCTCAGAAGCTGTGATGCAGCTCCTGTGCTCTTATATGGCGCCATTCGCAGTGAAATTGTTCCCGCGCTTTGGGGAGCGAGCTTACTTATGTCCCTAACCGAGGGCCTGGTCTTCTGAGCGGTGATGCACTAATTGCACCACCGCTCTTGTCACTATGGGACGTCCTCATCGTACAACCACTCCTGCACATGGCCTTTATGAGGACCACCCAATATGGCGTTGCCTAGCAGCTCCCACATGGCACCCGCAGTACCTGTTCTATGGTTCCCCAGTCATGGCTCTTGTCAGTGCTCCTCAGACCAGTGCAGGCAAGTGTCACTGTTGCGTCCTCTGGATGTGCAACCTCAATAACATAAATCAAAGGCACAACTGTGCAAAAGGAAACAAAAACTAAAGGGGAATGCTCTCCCTATCGTCCCCTAACCCGGGAGGGGACCCTGTCTACTCGGCAGACCGACCGCGCTGATAAGTGCGAGCCTGCACTCGAACCTGGGCCACTGACCAGTCCCTAACTGGGAGCCCTAGCACAAAACAAAAGGAGAAACAAAACAAAACCAAACAGTAAAGTACTTAGCTTCAAATGAAGAGCTTCTACCACTCTGTGTTGCTCCGCCGCTGTCCAACATAGAACTGAAGTGAATTGACCAGCACAGGAGTAACAGTTAGCACTGCTTAAATAGGAGCAGAGCTACTTAGTACCAGGTGCTGACTGACATTAATCTTGCAAACACCACACCTCTCAGCTCCAGGAGAGGTAAGAATGCTGCTAAACCCTGGTCTGGCCTGAAAGCAAGGTGGGAACCTCAGAACGGCTGCAACAGTCACCATGTACTGGAGCGCAGGGACGGGGCTGAGTGTTAGCCCCTGCCTCTGCCTGTTCCCCCTCCTGTCTTTACCATATTCTGCCATAGCTTGGGTCTCAGGGAGCGACAGAGGGTATACCCTGCCTCGAGGAGGTAAGGAACCTGGCAGCAGATCAACAGACAGTCATAAGGATGATGTGGTGGCAGACATTCTGCCTCTCTCTTGTCGATGACATCAGAAAAGTTGTAGTAGGCCCTAGAGATTCAGAGGCACTCAGAGGCATCGAACAGGCTATATAAGAAGCAGGCACTTGGAGTAGCAGGATGACCTGCAATGTAAAACCTCCCCATACCTCCAATCCAAGGTGGTAATATGCAGACGAAGCCAAGGCAGACCAAACAACAGGAAACTGGTGGACCTAAGAAGGCCCAGCAAGGAAATTCTCTCTGAGTGAACACTGCCTACTTTCAGACCTAGAGGCTCCATGACTAACTGAATGGTCTCGGAAAGGGAACTTCCGTCCACAAATGTCACCACAAAAGGTCTCTCAAGCCGTCAAACAGGTATTTGGTAGAGACAGTCAAAGTCACAGGTAAATTCAATCTTGGAGAGAACTTATCTGCACCTAGGGTAGCCTTTCCCACTGACCCTAGGCTCAAGAATTTTCCAGCTTAAGATGATAGGTACGGACGTAATGCCCGTTCGCTCCACAAAACATACACAGATTTTTGGAATGTCTGAGCACACGCTCCTTCTCTGTTAGCAGCATTCGCTGAACCTTTCAACATGCATGGACCAATAGCCACAGAGATACTCAGAGAAGTAGAAAGAGGCCTCTGGAACTTGTGGGCCAGTCGGATAGATTTACTCTCCTGGACCGCCTCTTTGATCCTTTCCTGGAATCAAAGATCTATTCTTGTAGCCAGAGAGATCAAGGTGTCCAGGGAAGACGGAATCTCACAACCTGCCAACTCATCCTTAATGCGACATGCCAGACCCTCCCAAAATGGTGCCACCAGGGCCTCATTATTTCAGCCTAACTCTGAGGCCAGGGTTCAGAATTGAATGGCATATTGGACCAAGTCAGACTGCCCTGATGTAGATGCAGCAGGGAGGAGGCGGTCAAAGTTGTATGACCAGGCTCATCAAAAACCCTCCCAAACATCTCCACAACGTACTTAAGTAATTGACTACAGGATCGTCTCTCTCCCAGAGAGGGTTTATCCAGGCCAGTGCCTGTCCGGAAAGGTGTGACGTCATGAAAACCACCTTAATGCGGTCAGTAAGGAACCAGTGAGACAATAGTTCGAAGTGTAAGGAGCACTGATGAATGAATCCACGGCATTGCTTAGGATCTCCTTCGTAACGTGGAAGGGGAAATAACTGAGAGCCGAATCATGGCACATAGGCTGCCTGTGGGGACGGTACCAGAGTTACAGCTGCTGCGATAGTTGTTATGGAGTTCAGGCAAGCATTCAAATTGTATAAGTACGACACTATTTGCTTCTGGTGTTCACGCTGTTGAGCCATCTCTTGAAACAATTCCGAGAGTTCCCTACAGGAGGGATCAGCGGGGTCCATGGCCTGAGTATACTGTTATGGACAGCGAGTATGGACCCACTGTGCCAACTAAGCAGTTTGGCTTTGTGCTAATCCTACAGCCGTTATCCTGATGGTTCCCCCAGTTTTCACCCTTTAACCCCTGTACAGGGATCTGGTCTTTCCTGCAGGCAACTGAGGAGGCCCCTACCTCTTGAAGTAGTCCCGGTGAAGTTGGCAGCTGACCCACACGAGTCAGAGACACCGGAGCACCACACCGCAAAATAGTCTGATCTACAATCCAAATCTGGTCCAATTTTGGGGCAGGCAGAGTACAATCGTAATCCAGATATTAAGTCCCATAATGAGGGCAGACACCTTTACTAGGTGACTAAGACAAACTCACACCAATACTCAGGCAAGGACGAGGATCCCCAGCTCATCTAAATAGGAGGGCAATAGCCTATTACCCTGCTGCTGGGCTGAGAGCACTGGGAAGGATTAACTCCTACAGTGCTGATGGAAAGTACACCGCTACAGGCCCACTCACATAGGAGTAGCAGAGTGATCCCGGCAGCTTCCCGGAAAAGCAAGAGGGGAACGACATGGGTAGCCGACCTAACAGCACCACAGCTGAAGCGATCGCTTTTCCCTCAGGCCTCTGTGCACTTCACTGGGCTTCCTGTGCTCTCCAGAAACTTCTGGCCACATTGCTAGACACCTGGTGGTCTCAGGCCTCCTCCAGCTCTCATTCTCAGAAGGATTTGAATGCACACCATGTGGCATATGCCATGCACTTACCAAGATGGCGCACGTTCGAATATAAATATTGTTGGCCCCTCCTCCTTGTGAAGTCATCAGAGATGCTAGTTGCATCATCAAAAGGGGTGGGATTCTCAGGTGTTGCTGTTACCATCATCAAGGGAACACAGCTTCATGGGGGACACCGATCGCATCATCAAGGTAGTGGAACTACATGAACAGCATTCAGGGAGTTGTTCTATGCTTTTATACACTGACCCCTCCCCAGTGTAGGGGTCTAGTACTGATTAGTGCCATCAACATAAATAATAATCCTACCACCTGCTATTGCCTTCCTGCACTCTTTTGATAATCTATGGGGCACTAACATCCGTTAGAAGATCTTTCTAATTGTATTCAAGATGTTTAGGGGTATATTTTGTATGGCCCTATATGGGAATGTGAAGGTTTTGGCTTAACTCTACAACAATAAGGTTTACTAAACATGTTCCCATCTAATGTAGATTAACCGATTGGGTCCCTTTGCTTTGTCATCACAGACTCACCAGTCACCCGGCTGGCAACTGGTCCTCCATTGTACTGACCAAGTTATCTGTGTATCTATAGTCACTCCAAGGAGCTTCCAAGCAGTTGACATTTATAACAGGAAGTGCTTCTAAAGTCTCATTGATCACTGGCCCAACTAATGCTGAGAAGAAAGGGCTCCTGGCACCGTTGTTATGGACAGATCGTTATGTCGCAGGTAGGATAGTAATGTGGTGCGCCAGTAAGCCAGTGGAGGCAAGAGTGATTGCAGCAATCTAAAACTTTGCAGTATCTCACTTCACATAGAAGAGCATGGTAACACAATTGTTACAATGGGTCAAAGGAAGATGCTCAAGGGGTCCTCTATATATACAGAGCATCATACAGTATCTGTGTTCAATGGTGCTTAGCTCCAAGTGGGACCTCCTTTTTGTCATGGATAGTTTGGCCTTGCTCATGGTCTTCGTATCTTACATGTAGTACATCCACTCAACGGCATTGGGCATTCACTTCTCCTACAGTTCTATAGGACGTAGGGGATGGCGCATGGACCAATGCACTATTTACTGTGACCCGGCATCACTAACACTTTCTCTGGCTTTGATCGTTTGTTCATGGCAGTACTTAACTGTGGCATGGGCATCGCCATCACCATCCTGAACAGTCTCATCATCTGGTCATGGAAGGGAGAGAGGCTCCCTCTGCTTGCACTTTAACTCTGCTGGCTTGATTTTCAGGCCTACAACATCCGACAGCCTCTCAGGCCCTACTGGTGCTTTACTGGGCCCAGATTGTCTTTTGGGCACCACTTCTCTCCCACTGCTGCAGGACTTGAACCAGGAACCCCCTACTTGGCACATGCTAGAGGCTTTCCTTCTCCCTTGCCCTTCTGGTGGTCTACGGAGGTTAACTTCTGCTCAAAACTCCCAACAGGGGACGAGTGCCCATCATGCGGAATGCATTGCTCTAACTGACTATAAATGATGCCTGCCAAGCTATTATATACAGGACCGTCCCCTCTCCAACATTACTGTTGATGCATAACCATATCACCAAAGGGGTGGGGCCTCGTCAGTGACAGCTGTTGCATTATCAAAGACGGCAAAGCTTAGTGGGAAAGGGTTTCTGCATCATCAAGGGGTCAAAGCTTCATCTTGAGTTGCAGCGCTGCACATTCCTCAAAAGGGAGCCTAACCAGTTTTTTACAAGATGACCGTGCATGAGAGGCATCCTCTGTCTGATGATGTGGCCCTCAGAACATGACACGTTGACCTATGGGGTCCAGTCATCTGTGATAAAGTCCTAGTGATGACCAAACCATCGGTACATGAGTGTTCCCACTGCAGTCCACATATCTGGCGGTCATAGTGATACATGATTAACACATAATACAATCTGGCCAATTACTAGGAGGAGACACTCAATCTCTGATGATTTATAACCGCTCCGAGGGGCTGTGAAAGGTTCTTGTGCCTAGATCCTGGCCGGGTCCACAGGGCACTGCCAACAAATCCGTATTTCATTGGATTGCCTGGTGCAATGAGATAGACATGGAGCAACGGATACGAGACTCTTGGACCTAGAATCAAAGACTCATGTGACAGTTCCTGTATTCTAGGTCCATGGATTAGAGACGGTGTCAGGGTTAGAAAACCCATTATCAAATACCTTAAATGTGAATAAATGGTGGGAGCATTTAGGAGTCTCATCTGTTAGCGTGGCTACCAAGAGCGCCCCTGGAGGACCTGGCATGTCCCTGTATTGCACAGGCAACCCATTGCTTCCTATGCAAACCATGTAATACATCATTTCACCTGTGGTGATGCTGCAGAGGAATTGAGCAGTCAGTGCTGTCTCTGCCCAGATTACATCATTGAAGGAGTTGTCATAGTGTCGGCCCATCTTACTCTCCTGGCTAAATAGTAGCAACAGGTATTTCAGTACTATAAGATGGGAGCGGGTCCGATGCCCAACACCCTTGCCGAATAGCCTATGTGAAGGGGCAGTAAAGCGCTGGAGGAAGCACAGCTCTGTGCAATGTGCTGTAGCCCAGATTGGTACTGCAGGCACAGTTCTCATTGACTTCTGTGGGAGAGAGCTGCTTTACCATTCCAGCCCACTGCACAATGTAAGGAGTTGTGCTGCTTCTGGCGTGTTGTGGACCCTTCACGTCAGCAGATTGGACTGAGCTCTGAACTCTGCAGCAGGTCTTCTTTCAGGTATTCCCTATATTAACTTTACCTTCTTCCTTCACAGCCCAGACTTTTGTATTTTTGGGGGAAGGGAAGAAACAAATGGAGGAAAAGAAGGATGGGAATGGGGGGAGGAAGTCAGGGATGCAAATGAGGAAAAGAAGAGGGGAGGATGAAAGGAAAGAAGGGAAGGAAGGAAGGAAGAGAAGAAGAGAGGTGAGTGAAGGAAGGGATGGAGAAAAGGAAGAAGAGAGGTGAGTGAAGGAAGGGATGGGGAAAAGGAAGAAGAGAAGTGAGTGAAGGAAGGGATGGGGAAAAGGAAGATGAGATGTAAGTGAAGGAAGGGATGGGGAAAAGGAAGATGAGAGGTGAGTGAAGGAAGGGGTGGGGAATAGGAAGAAAGGAGAAAGAGAGGCGAGGGAAAGAAGGGAAACAGAAAAGGAAGAAAGGAGGTAAGGGAGAAGAGGGGTGAGGGAAGGAAAATGGAAGGAGAAGGAAGAAAAGGGAAAAAAAGAAAGGAAGGAAAAAGAAAGAGAATTGAATGGAAGAAGGACTCAATGGTTAAATCTCTTGCCTTGCAACATTGAAGTCCTATGTCCAATTCTGCATGGTCATTGTGGGAATGTGTCTGATGCCCGTGCTATCATACTGCTGGGTCAGTTGGTCCGCTGTGGCACGTCATTGCTGAGATACCAGACGCTCGCCTCTAGGATCAGCCACACATGACCTGCCGGTGTGTGATCTTCTGTTGGACGTCTGTCCGAGGTTCAACCCCTCTCGGTACTCTTGATACCGCAGTTCGGGAGCAACCAACAAGGGGGACTGTTTCAGAAATACTGACCCCACACCTCCGGGCGCCAACAATCTGCCCACGGTCAAAGCTGCCACATTTACCCATGACTGCTGAATATTACTTTCTGTTGCGCAGAGGAGAGGTCCGCGCATTATCTGAGGGCAGATCGCGACGTGGCCATCATATGGTAGAGCAGGGTAGGGCAGGTCCTATCTTCTCTCACAAGCTGCAATTGTACATGAGAAACATGCTTATAAGAACAAACTCATTGAAATCAATGGGTTCCATTTATCCCGTTTTGTGGGTGCAAAGTAAGCTGTTGCACCTTAACTTTGGTATCTCTACAGGCCCAAATGCCCCTGTGCAGCAAGAATCACCGCTACTATAAATGGCACATGGTAGGTGGGTGAGGGGCGCCATTGCAGATTTTGCACTGAAGCCCATGTGCATCAAGTGTTATCTCCATGAACTATAAAGTGATGCCAATCATAATTACCATTGTTGGCCCCGGGCCTCCTGCACTGCCAGCCCCTTCAATACCAACCTGGGAATCAGTAGTGACTCTATCTTCACCCAATGGTCTCTGGCAATATAAAGTGTGCAGAGCGTGCTACTGGGCCTGTGCAGGACTCACAGAGTCTGTGGCCATCACCCCCATATATCTCCTTCATACCTATGATACCAGTGCTAGATATCACCCGGCACCCTCCTATTAGAGTCAGAGACCACAGCTCTCATGTCTGGTGTAATGCACCTTCACATTGAGATTGTGGCGTTGACTCCCACCAGCAGGACCCCTCCTTGATCAGCTCCTCTGAAGTTCCCCTTAGTATATTCAGAGCCCCCAGTTTCCATCTATCTGTCCTCGGTGTATTGTGGGCATGCTCTCTGCAGCCAGGGTGGCGGATGATGAGAGTCATCTGTAGGGCTGGAGCGAGGCCTTGTGCAGCCATCTACTATAACATCGCAGTGATAATGACAGCCCGTCCTTGCAGTAAACCATCTGGGATCCAGTTACAACTAATACTCCAATGTATATGGCACAAATCCTGTAGATATGTGTTCTCCGGGGTCAGAGGCAAGGACCGCAGGGTTATACTGCCCTCTAGTGACACCGCAGGTCTACAGCTGTAGATGGAGTGGCATCAAGTGTCTGAGAGTTTTCAAGCTCCGCAGTCAGTAAGAATGTCTGTGTACAGTACACAGATATACAAAGAACACAAACTGGTGGAAGGTCGCCCAAGGCATAATGATGTGCGTTGGGAGCAAAGACTAGCCCGACCGTTCCATCCTACAGAAGAACTACGGTGGCGAAAATTACCAGAAAATGGCTATGATAGAAAGGAGACAGATCACACAGGGCATTACAGCTGGCAGCGGATAAGGCTGCATAGCCGCAGAATGCCCATGCTGAGCCCCAGGGGTGGAAGACTGCCAGTTCTTCCCAGTTGTTGACAGCACAGTTTGGTATAGAGGGGAGAAGTGGCGCCCCATCTGGTCCTGGTGCAACTCTTGTGAGTAGGGCGCTGCCTATGTTCTCCCAGCTAAGTATGTTGGAGACATTCCGGCAGGTCATCTTGCTTTACTTCCCCTACAATACCATAGCTATGGGTGATGACTCTGCCCCTTCTCTGCCATGGACCTCTTAACAACACTCAAGCCCACTTCTTCAATCAAACCCATGGGGCCTCAGACTCAGCCACCAACTTCTCCTGGACCCCCTTTGCCCAAGTCAGCTGTCAGACATAACCTCTTCCTTTGAACATGTCTCCACAAAGTCTCTTTTGCTGAGGATTTCTGACGCTAGCTCGATATCCAACACTACCAAAGCCTCCAACTCCTCCACGAGGTCCTTCTCATCACTCTAGTGCCACCAGTTTGCCACTTTGGTGCCCAGTCTTACAGAAAATCCTAACAACATTTCTGGCCAGGTACAAGGCAACTACAGAGAATGAGGACAGACAGAGGCAACATGCAAAATGAGGTTTTGTTTTACTGGATGAAGAAACCAGAAAACACGACCACAAAGTAAAGCAAAGTTTAAAATACAAGACCGTTAGAGCAAACTTGGCAGCGGTGGTATTGGTACTACAGATATCTGTGCAACGGACATGAGTCTGACCTGGATTTATGTGTATGTTCAGCGCCTTTATCTGGCTTGCACCACTGGACTCTTGGGCCGACTCTGACTGCTGCTCTACCCGTGTGATATTTGTATCAGCACTGAAGCCAGAAGTCCGGCCACAGACTACAGCCATACACTGCAACACCCCAGAGGGATGACCCCGGACACTTGACTAACATGCAGAGCTGGGAGGGATACGTGTTGGCTTGTCATGGTGGCACTTACCACACTCTGGTCTCAGAGGGATGACACGTAGCCAAGGCCAGAGTAGGATCGTAGGCCAGCCCTGACACCCATAGGATAGGGAATGCCAATAAACGGGTTGATAGTAGTTATCACTCGTGACGCCACAGTGCCCACACACCGGTATGCTACACGGCAGAGAAAATAACACAGAGACTTATGTATAGTACCTCAGGTCCCCAGGAACGGTTAGAGCCCGGTATAACTTTACTTTGAAGAATAACTGAAAAAACAGGTATTCAAGGAAAACACAGGTACAATTTTCTTAAGCGCAAGTAGACTAGGGCTCAGAGGTCAGGGAGGATTCGCAGGATGAAACCGGTCCTACAGTCCACGTTATCTGTACAGTACCGCTCCTGGACTGGGACCACTGCAGAGGAGGAAGGGGGTAGGGGTCACTTCGCAGACTATTTACATGAAAGCCTAAACACCCTGCACAGCAGGCACATGCGTGTGACTCACTAGTGTACCTCTGTGCGGTGATCCTGACTGGTCTGCCACACAGGAAAAGCCTGTAGTGTGAATTGGTACTAGACGGTGGATTCCTCTATACAGAACTATTGGGAATTACTCTATCTCTCTGGAATCTTGGGACTCACTCCTCTTACATCCTGAGTTCAAACTCTACGGGATATCTCTCCTCTGCCTCTATCTTCACCTACATGGAAGCTGAAGGTGCTTCCATGCGACTCTGTGTTAGCACTCTGTAACAGACAAGATGGAAGACCTCTTCCCACTCTCAGGAACTCCCATTTATACCTTTTTACACACCATGTGACATGACACACTGATACATCTACATGCAGCCAATGATTTTATTTCTGTTAACCTCTCAAGCGCCACAGCTGTGCAACACACACACTGGGTATGACAGGACAGGCTGTGCACAGTGCATCTACATAGGACAAATCATGTATGACAGTTATAGAGGGGACCAGGATGGTGTTCTGAGACAACACAACTGCACCACCCTTCACCAGACTGTCTCAGCAGGTTCCTTCAGCGTGTCGCACTATGTGCTGGAATGTAATGTGGGTGGTCCGAGTGGATGCCTGATCCCCAAGACATGTGGATGGCCTATAACCGCCCAAAGTGCCCACATCACTGGCTCTTCCTTCAAACTCACCTCAGGAGCGTTGGCTCAGTCACTGTGGGGAAACGTAGGAGCCCTGCAACAGTGAAATCCTGAAAACCCCTGCCCCCACATAGACAAACATGGAGGGAAGTGCCCGGGATGCCATGACGATGAGGCACTCCCAAACAGAGGGCAGAGTTATAAGAACAAGTCCTCCCCACCAACATACATGTATATACTGTACCTGTATGTATTATGCATAGAAATATAGAGTACCTGTATGTATTACCTATATACACCTGTGTGTAAGTACATCTACACTGTATCTGGAGGATAAGTATACAAATTTGCTCTAGAGCCTGAATGCTTTTTCTTGTTTGGTTTGAGATCTCAAATTCACAATCCCATTTGAGGTCTGGTCAGGGGTCTGAATTTATTTGTGTTAGTACATAGACTGGGGATGGCTGCAGAAGTGAGGGGCCAAAGAGATCTTGGCAGTAAACACTGCAGTTTTCAGGAAAAGTTGTCATGGCGGTCTGGGCTGCATGGTAAAGAAAGAGAAAGTCCAAAATCAGAGGAAAAGTCGCAGGTGATCACTATGAAGTTTTTAGAGGAGCCGTCACCTGTCCTTACATGACTATTATAGTAAATCCTTTACATGTCTTGCAGTAAATTCCACAAAAAGTGTGCAAAAAGTCTCAGAGTAGCTCAGGCCTAATTGACAACTGGCTATTCCCATTGTCCTTGTCTGCAGGGTGTGAGAATATTAAGTGGATAGTTTTAATATTATAGGGTTAAAACATGGGAGTTACATACTGGATAGTAGAGGTCTCCAGACGTGACGCTGGACATGCGAGCTGTCTGCTGAAACGTCTACATTCCCTACTGGATGCTTGTGAACACTAATAATGTATCTAACTTGTTTGTCTTTGGTCAGTAATTACTGCCTCAGCATATGTACCAACATTTTTCTTCTTCTAGATAACCTCAACTATACTGTGATGTTACCTCTAACCACAAGATGTCACCACTGTGCTCAGAGCGCACAAACGTATAATACATTTACTGTACGGGGAAAAAAGTTTTGTTTGTTGTGTCGCTGTCACTGTTACCTGTGATTGGAAACAGTAGTGCTAACTGATAGTCACACTTCAACTACACAGAATCTGCAGAAACAGACGAAAATCAAACAAAAAGGTAACACCAAACACATTACACCCCCAAATACCTGCTGTTCTAGTACTCAGTCAGTGTAGGCGTCAGTCTTCACTACAGCCACGAGATTCTATGCAGAATACCAGGAAGCAAAAAATGAACATCTTCTTCAAAATTATATCTTCTATATTGATTAGAGTCTAGACAATGCTCAATACTGCCCCTAGGTACAAGATATAACTACTATAATACTGCCCCCTAGGTACAAGATATAACTACTATAATACTGCATCCTATGTACAAGAATAAAACTACTATAATACAGCCTCCTATGTACAAGAATATAACTACTATAATCATGCCCCATGTGTACAAGAATATAACTACTATAATCTGCCCCTATGTACAAGTATACAACTACTATACTACCTACTATGTACAAGAATATAACTACTATAATACTGCTCCTATGTACAAGAATATAACTACTATAATACTGCTCCTATGTACAAAAATATAACTAAAATAATACTGCCTCCAATGTACAAGAATATAACTACTATAATACTGTCCCTTATGTACAAGATTATAACTACTATAATACTGCCCCCTATGTACAAGAATATAACTACTATAAAACTGGCCACTATGTAAAAGAATATAACTACTATAATACTGCCCCCTATGTACAAGAATATAACTACTATAATACTGCATCCTATGTACAAGAATATAACTACTATAATACTGCCTCCTATGTACAAGATTATAACAACTATAATACTGCCTTCTATGTACAAGAATATAACTACTATAATACTGCCCCTATGATCAAGAATATAACTACTATAACATTGCCTCCAATGTACAAGGATATAACTACTATAATACTGCCCCCTATGTACAAGTATATAACTACTATAATGCTGCTCCCTATGTACAAGAATATAACTACTATAAAACGGCCTCCTATGTACAAGAATATAACTACTATAATACTGCCCCCTATGACCAAGAATATAAGTACTATAATACGGCCTCCTATGTACAAGAATATAACTACTATAATACTGCATCCTATGTAGAAGAATATAACTACTATAATACTGCCCCCTATGTACAAGAATATAACTACTATAATACTGGCTCCTATGTACAAGAATATAACTACTATAATACTGCTCCCTTATGTACAAGAATGCAACTACTATAATACTGCCCCCTATGTACAAGAATATAACTACTATAATACTGCTCCCTTATGTACAAGAATATAACTACTATAATACTGCCCCCTATGTACAAGAATATAACTACTATAATACTGCCTCCTATGTACAAGAATATAACTACTATAATACTGCCCCCTATGCACAAGAATATAACTACTATAATACTGCCTCCTATGTACAAGAATACAACTACTATAATACTGCATCCTATGTACAAGAATATAACTACTATAATACTGCTCCCTATGTACAAGATTATAACTACTATAATACTGCCTCCTATGTACAAGAATATAGCTACTATAATACTGCCCCTATGTACAAGAATATAACTACTATAATACTGCCCCCTATGTACTAGAATATAACTATTATAATACTGCTCCTATGTACAAGAATATAACTACTATAATACTGCCTCCTATGTACAAGAATATAACTACTATAATACTGCCCCCTATGACCAAGAATAGAACTACTATAACATTGCCTCCAATGTACAAGGATATAACTACTATAATGCTGCCTGCTATGTACAAGTATATAACTACTATAATGCTCCTCCCTATGTACAAGAATATAACTACTATAAAACGGCCTCCTATGTACAAGAATATAACTACTATAATACTGCCCCCTATGACCAAGAATATAAGTACTATAATACGGCCTCCTATGTACAAGAATATAACTACTATAATACTGCCTCCTATGTAGAAGAATATAACTACTATAATACTGCCCCCTATGTACAAGAATATAACTACTATAATACTGGCTCCTATGTACAAGAATATAACTACTATAATTCTGCCTCCTATGTACAAGAATATAACTACTATAATACTGCCCTCAATGTACAAGAATATAACTACTATAATACTGCCCCCTATGTACAGGAATATAACTACTATAATACTGTCCCCTATGTATAAGAATACAACTACTATAATACTGCATCCTATGTACAAGAATATAACTACTATAATACTGCCCCCTATGTACAAGCATATAACTACTATAATACTGCCCTATGTACAAGACTATAACTACTATAATACTACTCCCTATGTTCAAGAATATAACTACTATAATACTGCCTCTATGTACAAGAATATAACTACTATAATACTGCCCCCTATGTACAAGCATATAACTACTATAATACTGCCCCCTATGTTCAAGAATATAACTACTATAATACTGCTATCTAAGTACAAGGTTATAACTACTATAATACTGCCTCCTATGTACAAGAATATAGCTACTATAATACAGCCTCCTATGTACAAGAATATAACTACTATAATACTGCCCCTTATGTACTAGAATATAACTACTATAATACTGTCCCCTATGTACAAGAATATAGCTACTATGATACTGCCTCCAAGAATATAACCACTATGATACTGCCCCCTGTGTACAAGAATATAACTACCATAATACAGCCCCCTATATACAACAATATAACTAGTATAATACTGTCCCCTATGTACAAGAATATAACTACTATGATACTGCCTCCATATACAAGAATATAACTACTATAATACTGCCCCCTATGTACAAGAATATAACTACTATAATACTGCCCCCTATGTACAAGAATATAACTACTATAATACTGCCCCCCAGGTAGAAGAATATAACTACTATAATACGGCCCCCTATGTACAAGATTATAACTACTATAATACTGCCCCCTATGTACAAGAATATAACTACTATAATACTACCCCTTATGTACAAGTATATAACTACTATAATACTGCCCCCTATGTATAAGAATATAACTACTATAATACTGCCCCCTATGTATTAGATAATAACCACTATAATACTGCCCCTATGTACAAGAATATAACTACTATAATACTGCCCCTATGTACAAGAATATAACTATTATAATACTGCCCCCTATGTATAAGAATATAACCACTATAATACTGTCCCTATGTACAAGAATATAACTACTATTATACTGCCCCCTTATGTACAAGAATATAACTATTATAATACTGCCCCCTATGTGCAAGAATATAACTACTATAATACAGCCCCTATGTACAAGAATATAACTACTATAATACTGCCCCCTATGTACAAGAATATAACTACTATAATACTGTCCCCTATGTATAAGAATATAACTACTATAATACTGCCCCCTTATGTACAAGAATATAACTATTATAATACTGCCCCCTATGTGCAAGAATATAACTACTATAATACTGTCCCCTATGTACAGGAATATAACTACTATAATACTGCCTCCTATGTACAAGAATATAACTACTATAATACTGCCCCCTATGTACAAGAATATAACTACTATAATACTGCCCCATATGTACAAGAATATTACTACTATAATAATGCCCCCTATGTACAAGAATATAACTACTATAATACTGCCCCGTATGTACAAGAATATAACTACTATAATACTGCCCCCTATGTACAAGAATATAACTACTATAATACTGCCCCCTATATACAAGAATATAACTACTGTAATACTGCCCCCTATGTACAAGAATATAACTACTATAATACTGCCTCCTATGTACAAGTATATAACTACTATAATACTGCCTCCTATGTACAAGAATATAACTACTATAATACTGCCCCGTATGTACAAGAATATAACTACTATAATACTGCCCCTATGTACAAGAATATAACTACTATAATACTGTCCCCTATGTACAAGAATATAACTACTATAATACTGCTCCCTATGTACAAGAATATAACTACTATAATACTGCTCCCTATGTACACGAATATAACTACTATAATACTGCCTCCTATGTACAAGAATATAACTACTATAATACTGCCCCCTATGTACATTAATATAACTACTATAATACTGCCCCGTATGTACAAGAATATAACTACTATAATACTGTCCCCTATGTACAAGAATATAACTACTATAATACTGCTCCCTATGTACAAGAATATAACTACTATAATACTGCTCCCTATGTACAAGAATATAACTACTATAATACTGCCCCCTATGTACATTAATATAACTACTATAATACTGCCTCCTATGTACAAGAATATAACTACTATAATACTGCCCCCTATGTACATTAATATAACTACTATAATACTGCCTCCTATGTAGAAGAATATAACTACTACTATACTGCCCCGTATGTACAAGAATATAACTACTATAATACTGTCCCCTATGTACAAGAATATAACTACTATAATACTGCCCCCTATGTACAAGAATATAACTACTATAATACTGCCCCGTATGTACAAGAATATAACTACTATAATACTGCCCCCTATGTACAGGAATATAACTACTATAATACTGCCCCCTATGTACAAGAATATAACTACTATAATACTGCCCCTATGTACAAGAATATAACTACTATAATACTGCTCCCTATGTACAAGAATATAACTACTATAATACTGCCCCCTATGTACAAGAATATAACTACTATAATACTGCCCCCTATGTACAAGAATATAACTACTATAATACTGCCCCCTATGTACAAGAATATAACTACTATAATACTGCCCTGCTACATACAAGAATATAACTACTATAATACTGCCCCCTATGTACAGGAATATAACTACTATAATACTGCCCCCTATGTACAAGAATATAACTACTATAATACTGCCCCTATGTACATGAATATAACTACTATAATACTGCCCCGTATGTACATTAATATAACTACTATAATACTGCCCCCTATGTACATTAATATAACTACTATAATACTGCCCCCTATGTACATTAATATAACTACTATAATACTGCTCCTATGTACAAGAATATACCTACTATAATACTGCCCCCTATGTACAAGAATATAACTACTATAATACTGCCCCCTATGTACAAGAATATAACTACTATAATACTGCCCCCTATGTACAAGAATATAACTACTATAATACTGCCCCCTATGTACATTAATATACCTACTATAATACTGCCCCCTATGTACAAGAATATAACTACTATAATACTGCCCCCTATGTACATTAATATACCTACTATAATACTGCCCCCTATGTACAAGAATGTAACTACTATAATACTGCCCCTATGTACAAGAATATAACTACTATAATACTGCCCCCTATGTACAAGAATATAACTACTATAATACTGCCCCCTATGTACATTAATATACCTACTATAATGCTACTCCCTGCCTATAAGTTTAGAAAGATAAATTGGGGTTTAAATACGCCTTCTTTAGCCATGTGGTCTCTCATATCTTACGTAGAGGCTTTGCACGTACAGATGATCTGGTGCTTAAGATGTTGTGTATGTAGAGACCCCTCCATGTCATACATGTCTTGTAGTTTGTAGATGAGCTGTGCAAAATCGTCTAGTCATTTTGTTATGTTTATTACACAGCTGCAGCAAGTGAGAGGGTAATGTCTGCATGAGTCTGGAGATGTCTGCAATGTATCTATTTATGTCCTGTCACATGGTATGTGGGAAATTAGAAGTATGAGTGATTTGGGTGTGGTAGAGAGTTTCATCACCAAGAATCCATCATCTTCTAAGGTTGAGAGTGGAGTGGAGTGCCAACTACATGGTGATACCTTCAACCCTCATTCGGTGAAGTGATGGAAGAGGAGAGACGGTTTTTAAGGGTCTCTATACCAGTAACCATGGAGGAGAGAGAGGAAGATTGAGAGTGAGCGTGTCCAGAAAAGGCTGAGATCACCGTGCAGAGGTACTGACCTACGTGACTGTCTGTGGAGTGACCCTACCCCTATCCTCCTCTGGAGAGTTTCCCTAGCAGGGGCAGTTCCTATCAGATAACTGAGTCTGCAGGACCAGTGTCATCCTGTGTTTGTACCCAGTTTGCAAGTAAGGTTTTGCCAGGCCCTGACCATTCCCAGGGACCTGAGGTACTTTAATACTGTCTGCGGCTCCATTATTTATTTACCGCCGAGGGTCATTCCGGTGGGTAACGGAACAGTGGCGTCACCTGTAACAACCTTATCTCCTGTTCTTATGTTTATTGGCCATCCCTCTCCTGGTGGTGTCCGGAAGAGGCCCAGCGCTGCTCTGGCCAAGGCTTCATGTGTCCCTCCGGGAGGGAGCCTGGTAAGTATCACCTCGACAAGTGACCATTCTACCCTACCAGCTCCTCAGTTTGTGCCCCATCACCGGAGTCACCCTATGGGATGCTGCATATACACTGTATCATGGTACTATTTTGTTTTCCCTCTTAGGACATGACAGATTGTCGCTCCCCTTTCTGCTCTTCTGCTCATCACATCCGACTCTCATTAAATGTGTTTTTATCTTCTCACAATAAATATTTGCGATATGTAGGAAAACAATGAAGGTGTTAATTGTAGAGGCTACATCAGCCACAACAGAATGCTATTACGTCTTTTCTGGACTCTCGGAGGAGCTCGTCCATGGGGCCTCAGAAGCTCTAATTAGCAGTCTGATGTTGAAAAACCTGTGGTGGAGTGATGTGACTTACAGGTGACTCAGAGGTGTCTGGAGAGACGAAGGTGAGGGGTCTGAACAAGTACAATCTCAGAGATTAGACCCGAAATGGTTCAGGGTTTGTGTCTCAGGATGAGCAATAAATTCCCACGTCTTACCTTTCTTCTCTGTCATATATGTCCATTGTATCTCTGTAGGACTTTGGTATTTCCTCCCTCACAGAAGTCACCATCGGACTTCCAGATAGTTCATGTCTACTTTTGTTCAGAAACTTCCACAAAAAATACGGGTGAAGGCACTGTTCAATAAAGACTACTAAACTTTTGTCAGTGATACTATTAATCCTCCTTGTGGAAAGTGCCAAGCTGGTGTAAGGAGGCTTACAGGCCATGGAATGCTCCTCTGGGAAATTTGGTATGCAAATGAGCATAGTATTATATCTCTGCAGCACCACCTTTTGGATGACAGCTTCACTATAAGGACATGTCCGACCTTCTAACAGGTAAATAAGTCATACCAGAATCTTCTCCTTATTGTAGACACCCATGTGCAGACAGCTGTTTGGGGGTTCTTGTCCTTCATCAGTGTATAGTAGGTTTCTAGTCGGCTGGGTGCTACGCTTGTGACACAAGTCTGGAGGTGTCCTGTTTCTCCATGTGGAGATGTACAAAGATTTATAGGCCATGCAACGCATGCACCTATCTGCCATGTTTAGGGTGGCTTCACACGAGCATGTTTTGTGCGTACATACAGTAGGCGCGCACCCATGTACGTGCAAAAACTCGCGTGAATGCAGGTTCGTGCATTGTTTTCAATGGAGCCGCGGCTGCTGCCAGCGGCTCCATTGAAAACAATGGCCTGCCGGCACCCCTGCATTCTTTTTCCGGGAAGGGCTTTACAAACTCTTCCCTGAAAAAGAAAAATTTTAGTGTAAAAAAACAAAATATATACTTACCTGTCCGTTGCTGCCGTGACCCCCGCGGCAGATGTTTCCTTCATCCTCGCTAGTTAAAAGAATTCCCTGCTGCCACATCTGTGATAGATGCAGCAGAGGAATTCTTCGATTCTCTACCGCAGCTGTCACACATATCAGATGCGGTAGAGAGTTCTGTTGCCGGCAATTGATTTCAGGGAAGGGCTTTAAATATAAGCCCTTCCCTGAAAATCAAGTAAAAGCGGTTAAAAAAAAAACAAAAAATAGAAACTCACCTGCCTTGAGCTGCTGAGGATCAGCAGCGTCTTCTCCTGCTGTCCCCTGCACTGTGGTGCTGATCTATCAGCCGGCGGGGATTTAAAATCCCCGCCTGCTGAAAGAGCTGAATGTCATTGGCTGAGGTGCTCAGCCAATCATAGGCAGCTCTCCCCGAATGAATGACGGGCGAGAGCTGCCTGTGATTGACTGAGCATGTGGCAGATGTGTTCTTCATCCCCGCAGGGGTCATGGCAGCGGTGGACAGGTAAGTATATTTTTTATTTATTTTTTTACACAAAAATTTTTATTTTTCACGGAAGAGCTTATATGTAAAGCCCTTCCCTAAAAAACAATGCAGAGGTGCCGGCAGAGGATTGCTTTCAATAGAGCCGCCGGCAGCAGCCGCGGCTCCATTGAAAACCATGCGCGCATTCCCTATGGTGCACGCATGTCCTATCTTTGCAGGCACACCATAGGGAATGCATTGTTTCTAATAGAAGCATGTGAAGCTACCCTTAGGCACAGTCAGAGGGGTGGGAAGGTGAAGGTGGGGAATCTTTCACTGTGATTAATGCCAGGGTGAGCGAATGAGGGAGGGAGGGCTGTATAGATAGTTTTCCTCTAAAGGTCCCCATACACATTAGTCTAAAATTTATGAAATTGAATGATTTTAACCAAAACAATCATTCCTCAAATGGATTTTAACAATTGTTTCATTCGATCGATGATAGAAAGTGATTGGCTGCAAAGAAATAGGCCATGTTTGAAATTTTCATCCAATAGTCAAACAAAGGATCTTTCCTCCGCCCCAGTGTAGTTAAACATGTACGGCCAGTTTAAAAGACCAATGATGGCTGATATGGACTGAAATGTATATGGCTCCTTCTGTGAAATGATTGCTCAACCATCAACCCACTTCTATCTAATATTGATGGCCACCTTTATTTCTTGTTTGACTACGCAGTCTGAATTCCACTCTTCTTTAATGAAACTATCATCTTGAGGGTGCCTTCACACTTGCGACTATCAATGGGACCTTCTAATGTTAAAAACGCATTGCACAAAAATTGCAAGTTTGTGCTTTGCAATTTTTGTGTGATGCGTTTTTAACATTAGAAAGTCACAGTGACAATCACATAAAAAAAACAGCAATCACAAGTGTGAAGGCACCTGAAACCTATCAATGACCAATTGCACATAACATTTGGATTTCACTTCTCTTCCCGTTTCTCAAGGACCTCACCTCTCTGTATGTTTGTTGAGGGCATTACGTCTCCTTCCACTTGTCGACAACCTCACTTTCAGTCACACTTGTTGAGTGCTTATCCTCTGTTCCTGTTTATCCAGAGTCTGAAGTCTCTAGTTGCTTGATAAGGACCTCATCTCACCTCCCTTCCACTTGTTAAGGGCTTCATTTCTCACCCTAATAGTTGTAGGCCTCACTTCTTTACTTGATTCTTGATATCTTCACATTTTTATGGTCAGTAAGAACCATTTCTGGATGATGGGCTCCTTCCAAGAGGCGCCTCTATTCAGTGAAAACCACCTTGATGCCAAAAGCTCCTTGTTCCCGACATCATATTTTTTCTCTGCGGGTGATAGGGTGTAGAATAGAAATGCACAAGGATGTAGTTACATCTTATCTCTGACTCACTGTGATTGGATAGTTTCCACAGCAGAGTCCGAGGATTCCACCTCCATGACAAAAGGCAATTCTGGTCTTTGGTGGATCAGTACTGGTGCTGAAGTAAACAGAGTCTTTAGTTTCTCCAAGGCGACTTGTGCCTCCGGGGACCAGGAAACCGTGTGGTCTTTCTTTGTGAGTGAGGTGATTGGAGAGATGACTTTTGAAAAGTCCTTGATACATTTTCTGTAAAGGTTTGTGAAACCGATCAGGCACTGTACTTCCTTTAAATTACTTGGAATGGGCCAATCCAGGATGGCTTTAATCTTGCTGGGAGCCATACTTGAGCTGTCTGGGGAGATAATGTATCTCAGGGATTGTATTTGGGTCTGGTCAAATTCACACTTTTCTAGCTTGATATAGAGGTTATTTTTTTGGAGTTGTACCAAGACCACCCGAACGTGCCTAAGATGTTCCTCTAAATTGTCAGAGAAGAGGAGGATGAAAAAGAGGATGTTGTGGAGATATACCACTACGAATTGATCCAACAGGTCTCGAAATATGTCATTGATAAAGTGCTAGAAGTTAGCGGGAGCATTGCAGAGACCGAACGGCATCACTAGAGATTCAAATGATCCATATCTTGTTTTGAAAGCTGTCTTCTATTCATCTCCGGAGCGGATGTGTACCAGATTATATGCTTCTCTGAGGTCCAGTTTAGTAAAGACCTTGGCTACCTGAAACCTCTCCAGTAGTTCTGGGATTAACGGCAAAGGATAGCGATTCTTGACAATAATCTTGTTTAGTTCTGGGCAATTGAAGAGTAGAGTCTTTCTTTTTAACAAGAGAAAATGGGTGCTCCTGGCGTGGAGGAAGAGGGCCAAATGAAGCCCTTCTTTAGATTTTCATTCAAATGTTCCCTAAGGGCACCTAACTATGGTTCTGCGAGGTTGTAGATACGCCCAAATGGAAAAGAAGATCCAGGGAGCAGCTCAATAGGACAGTCATATGGCCTATGAGGTGGCAGTTATTCAGCTTTCTTCTTGCTGCAGACATCCTTGAAATCTGGTAGTGAACTGGTAATTTCTCAAAGTACCGTTGACCATTCTCGAGGTCTTGCACTGGGGGGCGGATGGTGCCATCTGGAAGTTTTCTGAACAGCATTCTGAAGAGAAGGCAATGGTTCTTGTTTCCCAGCTGATAGAGGGATTATGGGTAGAGAACCAGGAGATCCCGAGAGCTCTAGTTCGATTGTCTCCCATGTGACAGTTCCCGAGGACAAGGGTGACCCACAGTTTGCATATTAATCGGTATGGGCTTAAGTTTGGTGCCAATGTTTTTGTCAAGAGTGAATTTTTAGTCCACGAAGCTTCCTCCCGCTCCTGAATCCAACATCATTGAGCGCTGTGTCCTCTGATTACCCATTTAAGATCTCTATTGATAGGACAAAGTAATGGAATGAGGGAAGGGTTTTCACACTATCTTGAATTACTGGTGCAAAGGTGTGTTTGGTGGCATCCTCTTGTTTTGTGATGGCTAGATTGGTCGGGTCTTGACATTGGGTAGGGCGAGAGTCCTTTGAGGCTTATTTGGACAGTATAAGGCATCATGACCTGAGCTTCCACAGTAAGGGCACAGATGTTCATCATAGCACCTTTCTTTTTTAGTAGTAGAGAGAGGTTTGCGGATTACGTCAACCTGCATTGGTTCTGGAGCAGCTTCAGTCCTTGAATGAAAGAGTAAGGGGTGTTGGTGCCCAAACCCAGCAGTCTCTCTTTTTGCCACTCAGAAAGTCTGTGGTCAATTTGAATGCACAGCTGGATGAAATCTTCCAGGTTAACAGGAGTCTCCACTCTGGCAAGTTCATCTTTTACTTTCTTGATGGCTTCACTTCTCCTCCCACTTGTCCTGACCCTCATCTCTTGCCCTAAAACTTAAGGGCCTCATTCTACTCCCAGTTGTTGGGGGCCTCATCTATCAACATAAATGTTAAATGCCTCAAATCTTCACTTGATTATTGATGACTTCACATGTCCTCCTGCTTGTTAAAAGCCTCACGTCTCCTCCCACGTGTTGAGGTCTTCATCTCTCCCTCTAATTGTTGAGGTGTTCAACTCTTCACTCATTTCTTGATGGCTTCACCTCTACTCCAACTTGTTAAAGGTCTCACTTCTTTCCCTAGTTGTTGAGAATCTTAATTCTCCCTTCACTTTTTGATGATGTTATGTCTCCTCCAGCTATTTTTTGATGTCTTCACTTGTCATCTTGTCTGCTTGTTCAGGTCTGCATACCTCCTTCTAAGGGCTCTTTCACATGAGCTTTGTTTTAACGTTGAGATAGCTGAGCTAAAACAGCGCTACTATCTGAGCGTCAAATTGGGGGAATGCAAAGCAGCCACAAGCACGGTGCGGCTGCTGCTGGAGAGATTGCCACTCCCCCTCTCGCCCCATTTTTTGCCAGTTGGCTCCCATAGGAGTCTATGGGAGCCGCTGTGCCATCAAAGGATAGGACATGTCCTATTTTTTGACTGTGGAAAAAAAACGCTTTCTATCTTTTGACGCGTGATTTTCTCAGCGAGCCCAAAAATCATTCATCTGAAAGAATCCATAGGAAATCATGGGTTCTCTGAGATGCGTTTTTTGGATGCACCTACTCAGCGTCAAAACAGCGGTTGTGTGAAAGAGGTCTGATTGTTAAGGGCCTCAACTATTCACCCATTTCTTGATGGCTTCAGCTCTGCAACTACTTGTTGAAGGCCTCACATCAACCTCTGCTAATGTCCTCACCTCTTCACACACTAGTCAAGGCGTTCACCTCCAACTTGTCGAGTATCCAACAATACATTCTGCTCTGCTGGCACAATCCTCTGTCAGGTGTCCTCTATAATCATCCACCCCCAGTCTATCCCTTCGATGTAAAGACTCTCCTCTTGAAGGTCTAAGGTGACTCCCAGTCCATCCCTTCAGTCAATGCTTCACCAGAACTGCTATCCAGCAAGGAACTGTCTTTTATATTAAAACCAACCCTTGCATTCTGATTCTTCGTCCTTTAGATAATGTGTCAAATACAAGGCCCGGCCGGCCGCCTCATTTTATGTGGCCTGCTGACCATGCAGCATTGCACTCAAGCAGCCTGCTGCTTTGGTCCGGTGGCGGCAGTGCGGTCTGACTGCTGACCTCTCCCCCCTGGCATCTATGTGCGACCACCTGTACGCAGCGCAGATGCTGATGGCAGAGGTCAGCGGTCACCGACTCTGCACTGCCACCGGCTGATTGGAGCTACAGGCTGGCTGAGTGGATTGCCTGTATGAATGCCAACAGGGAGGTTGCTACTCCTACTGGGAATAATATGGGTCACTTATTACTTCTACCCTATGTCCCCATCTGCCTCTAAGCTTCTTTCGCTCACCTCCTCCCTTGGTCTCTCTCAACTCACAGCCTCTCCCACTCACAGGGATGGCAACACTCTTGATCTAGTCTTCTTCCGTCTCTGCTCTGTTTCCAACTTCACTAACTCCCCTCTCCCGCTCTCAGATCATAACTTCCTCTCTTTCTCTGTCACGCTCCCTACCATCTCTCCAGACCCACCTACCTACAGTACCTACAGGAACCTTAATGCCATTCACACCCAGGACTTTGCTGAATCCCTACAGTCCTCTCTGTCACCCATCTCTCTCCTCTCCTGCCCCAACCTGGCTGCCGCTCACTACAACACCGCTCTCAAACATGCCCTGGATGAAGCAGCGCCCCCCAGAACCCGAGCCATTCGATGTAGAACACGGCAACCCTGGCTCACACCTCATACACGCTTCATCCGGCGGTGCTCTAGAAGTGCTGAACGGCTGTGGAGGAAATCGCAAACGGCACCAGACTTCCTCCACTACAAATTCATGCTCAGAACCTACAACCTCGCCCTCCACCATGCCAAACAAGTCTACTTCACCTCTCTAGTCTCCTCATTATCGCACAACCCTAAACGGCTCTTTGATACTTTTCACTCCCTTCTCAGCCCAAAACCGCAGCCCCCAGTGACGGATCTCAGTGCTGAAGAGTTGGCTGCTTACTTCAAAAAGAAAATAGACGACATCCGTCAGGAAATAACTTCCCAATCCCAGACTAGCCCTGACCCTAATCCTGTCAGCACTGCATCTAGCTCCTGCTCACTGTCTGTACTCAGACCAGCGACAGAGGAAGAAGTCTCCAAATTGCTCTTCTCTGCTCGCCCCACCACCTGCGCTAGCGACCCTCTCCCCTCACACCTCCTCCGTTCCTTCTCCCCAGTGGTCATCTCCCATCTCACCACTATATTCAACCTCTCTCTGACCTCTGGCATCTTTCCCTCTTCTTTCAAACACGCCATCATATCCCCACTGCTAAAGAAACCGACTCTGGACGCGACTGATGCTGCCAACTACAGACCCATCTCAAACCTCCCCTTCATCTCCAAACTACTAGAACGCCTAGTTTACTTCCGCCTTGTAAGCTACTTATCAGAGAACTCTCTCCTAGACCCCCTACAGTCTGGCTTCCGACCTCAACACTCGACAGAAACTGCCCTTACTAGGGTATCCAATGACCTACTGACAGCCAAATTGAGGGGCGATTACTCCCTACTGATCCTCCTCGACCTTTCTGCAGCGTTTGACACTGTTGACCACAAACTCCTCCTCAGTATGCTACGCTCCATTGGCCTAAAGGACACTGCCCTCTCCTGGTTCTCCTCTTACCTATCTGACCGCTCTTTCAGTGTCTCCTTTGCTGGCTCTACCTCCCCTCCTCTTCCCCTTGCTGTTGGGGTCCCCCAGGGCTCGGTCCTTGGCCCCCTTCTCTTCTCTATCTACACAGCCCCTATTGGACAAACCATCAGGAGTTTTGGCCTCAAATACCACCTGTACGCTGATGACACCCAGCTAGCAAAGAGAAGCAGAGTTGCAGACAGCACAACCTTAACCCAATAAGGGATGAACTGGTAACTTGCAATCGCCACAAGGAAATTGATCCAAATAATTTCCAAAGTAATTGCATTTGAAAAAGACTTTGTGTCGAAACGTCATGTATCTGTGACTTGAGGAGGAATAAAGCTCTGCATCATTTATCTGCACCTGGTTTGCTGCCATACTTTTCTCTACATACTTGGATGACACCCAGCTATACACCTCTGCCCGTGACATCTCTGCACCCTTCCTCCAAAACATCACTAACTGTCTGTCCGCTGTCTCTATTACCATGTCCTCTCTCTACCTAAAACTAAACCTCTCCAAAACTGACTTACTGGTATTTCCACCCTCCACTAACCGACCTCATCCTGACATCTCCATCTCAGTGTGTGGCGCCACCATAACTCCTAGACAACACGCCCGCTGCCTTGGGGTCATATTTGACTCTGATCTCTCTTTTGCCCCCTACATCCAATCTCTGGCCCGAACATGTCAGCTGCACCTCAAGAACATCGCAAGAATCCGCTCTTTTCTCACTGTGGAGACGTTAAAAACGCTTATTGTCGCCCTCATCCACTCCCGGCTCGATTATTGCAACTCGTTGCTGATCGGCCTCCCCTGCACCAGACTCTACCCTCTCCAACCCATCCTGAATGCGGCAGCCAGGCTCATCTTCCTGTCCAGCCGCTACTCGGACGTCTCTGTCCTGTGCTGGTCACTGCACTGGCTGCCCGTTTAAATACAGAATTCAATTCAAACTCGCTACCTTCATCCACAAAGCCCTCCACAGTACAGCGCCACCCTATATCGCCTCCCTCATCTCAATCCATCAACCAGCCCGGGCTCTCCGCTCTGCTAATGAAACCAGACTGAGCGCCCCTTTAATTCGAACTTCTCATTCCCGCCTCCAAGACTTCTCCAGAGCAGCACCGGTCCTCTGGAACGCACTACCAAAGGCTACCCGAGCAATCCAGGACTCGCAGAACTTCAGGCGTGCTCTAAAAAACGCACCTCTTCAGGCAGGCATACCGCATTCCCTAAACAAACCTCTCTGTACTCCGCCTGATAACATGCTCCCTGACCTACTGACTGCAATCCCTGCTAGCCATCATAAACCGCTCCTGCAGTCACACCGTTTCTGCCGTCACACGGCTAAATGTCTGACCATTGTCTATGTGTATAACATCCCTCACTCTCCATCACGCGATACTGTGCACACCTCCAGCCCCTTTACCTTCTGTATCACCCCATTACTTGTAGTATGTAAGCTCGTTGGAGCAGGACCCGCACCCCATTAC
>NC_089843.1:19487908-19490408 GCF_035609145.1 Eleutherodactylus coqui | reverse complement strand
GTGCCCCTGACCTGCAGCGAGGCCCCGGCAGCAGAGGGGAGCCCAGCAGCAGAAGCTCTCCTGTGCTGACCGTCTGTTACAATGTATCAGTGCAGGGCGCACGTATCACAGCAGTCAGGAGGGGAGTCCGGCCTCTAAATGGAACCAATTCACTGACAGCAAGCAGAGATCTTGAATAGTCTGAATCCCTGAAACTTTCAGGCTGTACTCCCATGGTGGATGTTATCATGCGGGCTTTGTGTATTGTGAGCCAGACCTCGCATGCAAACAGTCCATTATGTACAACGTGTCTCTTTACGCAGCGCTGCTACACGACAGAAGATCCGCCGCAGGTCCTACGATTTGGGCGATAGCGCCAATTATTTTCTATGGGAGGAAAAATAAAAATATGGCATCGCATTCCCACGCAGAGGGGATTTTCACGCGACTGCGATGTAATCTCTTTATTATGAAGACCCCATGTCCAAGACGTGAGGATTATCCTCACAAGGCGCAGCGCGCTCGTATGTACGATCACAGGTATCCGTCCACGTGTGCCAACCAAGACTGCGCTCACCTGTGGGAATACGGCCCCCGGCGCAGACCGCTTCTTGTACTAGATGCCCCCGGCAGGTCCGGCCTGGCATAAACTATACATAGCTCCGACACCCCCTCATGGTGAACCACACCCACTTTTTGGAAGTGTTGTGAGAGCGGCACAAAGAAGCTAAAAAGTCACAAATTTTTGCACATTTTTATTTTTACACCCAATTCTGTAAACGTCTGTAAAGTACAATAATTCCTCATCATTCTACCCCTGTGGGGCACTAGGGGGTCTCCGACTCAGTAATGATACTACAATCGCCCTCCCCGTTCCAGGACTCATCTAGATTGTGTGACCATGGAGCCAGAGCCCCCCCTATCTGCTCCCTTTAACCCCTTCATGGTGCACTCTCATGCCCTGAAATTAGAGGGTCTCTATAAATAGTGCTGGGGGAGGGGGTAATGAGCTTGTTATTTCATATGAGGGAAGGTCACCTCGGGGGCTCCTGCGGGTAATAGCTGCTCTATGGGAAAGAATGTAGGGCCAATGGCTGTAGGCGGACAGGGGGCTTCCTGGATGGATAAAGTCACATGTGGCGACATAAACCTTAAGTTGGGCCCTGTTCTCAGGAAGCTTCCTAAAGAATACGTCCCCGGGGTCAGCGTAGCTCCAGTGCTCATCTTACTGCAGGAGCTTTACCTCTTTGTGAACAGAATGCTAGAATTGCAGTGAAGACTGACACATACGGAGAGGTCGCCGGAGGAGCATGAATCCCTCCAGCATAATTATGAGCCTACAAACTTTCAACCATACAGTCCCACGTATCTCATATACTGCATACGAGTCACAATGCCATACATATGGTGGTGGCTGTGTCTGGTACTGCAACTCAATCCCACTCAAGTGAATAGGACTGAGCTGCAATAAGCTGCAATACCGGACACAGCCACTACCTAATGGAGGAGGCTGTGCCTGGTAGACAATGTAGAGGGCACAGCGGCCCCCTCAGCCAGCTGATAGTGGGGGTGCTATGAGCCCACCAACCTGCATTCTATATGTGCTGATCGCCTTGTGTACCCCTGGATGACATGTAGCTGCCACAGTGGGCTCAAGGCCTGGAGATCAATGTCGAGAGGAATAGAGGCGGGCCTGTCCCATAACCCCGTGCCCCCACAGCAACAGACATAACACTATCATAGAGCGACCGAGCCCCAAGGGGGCACCCCACTGATGGCAGTCATGGGATGCGGACACTCCTGGGTCACATGTAGGACAGGCTAAATGTGCTGCGTAACCCAACATGTCATGTATTGTATGTACACAGTGAATCCAACGGCAGAATAGTGAGTGCAGCTCTGGAGTATAATACAGGATGTAACTCAGGAGCAGTACAGGATAAGTAATGTATGTACAAAGTGACTCCACCAGCAGAATAGTGAGTGCAGCTCTGGAGTATAATACAGGATGTAACTCAGGAGCAATATAGGATAAGTAATGTATGTACACAGTGAGTCCACCAGCAGAATAGTGAGTGCAGCTCTGGAGTATAATACAGGATGTAACTCAGGAGCAGTACAGGATAAGTAATGTATGTACAAAGTGACTCCACCAGCAGAATAGTGAGTGCAGCTCTGGAGTATAATACAGGATGTAACTCACGGTCAGTACAGGATAAGTAATGTATGTACACAGTGACTCCACCAGCAGAATAGTGAGTGCAGCTCTGGGGTATAATACAGGATGCAACTCAGGATCAGTACAGGATAAGTAATGTATGTACACAGTGACTCCACCAGCAGAATAGTGAGTGCTGCTCTGGGGTATAATACAGGATGTAACTCAGGATCAGTACAGGATAAGTAATGTATGCACACAGTGACTCCACCAGCAGAATAGTGAGTGCAGCTCTGGAGTATAATACAGGATGTAACTCAGGAGCAGTACTGGATAAGTAATGTATGTAGACAGTGAATCCAA